>NC_090736.1:66376217-66410556 GCF_036898095.1 Palaemon carinicauda | reverse complement strand
CTCCTCCATCTATTATCAAATAATTTGTTATGCAATCTTCTGCTTTGCGTTTTTTCCTACCTTTTAATTCTTTCTATACCTTTACTGTCACTTTCTGTACCGGCTCAGGTGTTTCAGTATTTCTATTAGCAATGTTATTTCTAATATCACTTTCATATAGCATTGTATAACAATCCTCTAGGATTTTTATCACTCTTAAAATAAGTTTTGACAATAAGAAGCATTTTAATATAACAATTGAGTTATCCTTCTATAGTCTCTAGACGGTTTAACTAAATAATTTTAAAGAAATTTCCATAGAATGTTTTCTTTTCTTCTACAGTTTCATTATTTCTATTGGAAAAGTTGTATAGAAATCCTCTGCAATTTTTATCACTCCATCTCTTTTGTTGACGTATACATTTTCATCCAATAAAGCAAACATCTGCCGGCCGCCTGTTTCAAGTCTTCTTTTCGTTAACGATGCTTTTTCCTTTCTTTTGTGTTTCCTCAATTATGTCTTATGTTTTAGATTGTTTATTGTTTTGGATAGTTCTGCTAATCTTATATCATCTCTCTTGGATTTTACCCCCATTTCCAATCTTTTCTTTATTAGGTTTTATGATCTTTTCTTATAGTTTTCCTTGATCTTGTTTAGGAACTCTTCCACCGATCACTTGTGCGGATTCCAATAAAAATTTTGTTAAATTACTTACTGTTCATTTCTTCTTCACTTGGTTCCATTCCATCATGTAGCTGGGAGTACATATTTTGTATTGCTAAACTAAACGCATAAGATTTTTCTTTTATTACATGAGTGTTTATTTTCTTTCGTAAAATGATTTTCTTTCTTTCCTTAGATCTAGACAAATTTTGCTTCTCGTCATTCTATGATCGCTTGACTTTAACTTGTTTAACTTTCATTTTTAACTAAATTAACTTTTCACTGAGAATAAAATCCTTTTCGTTTTTCGCTTCTACATTTGGGCTTCTCCATGTCCATTTTCTGTTATATTTTTAACAAAGAAAAGGTGTTCATGATTTTTATATTTTTTTTTCCAGCAAATTCTAAAGCATGTCTCCTCTGTCATTTATTGTGTCTACTCCAATCTTTCCTACAGCTGATTCTCCTCTCTTCTTTTGACACACTTTACATAGAAATCACCCAAAACAAATGCAAGTAGAGTTTTATGTTTTTTCAATATATCTCAAGATCTCCATAACAAAGGTTTTATTTCTTCCTCTGTATTGGATGTTGTTGTTGCATACTTTTGAATTTTCTTCATTTCATACTTTTTATCTAGTTTGAAAATGAGTCATGTAATTCTATCACTAATACTATGAAAAATTTCTATGTTAGGGTTGTGGTAGCCTATTTGGTAACGTCCCTAACTAGCAATCGCCGGACTGGGTTTAGAGTCCCGCTCAAACTCGTTAGTTCCTTTAGTGGCTGCAATCATAGCATTCGTGTGAGCTAAGGCAGGGGGAGGGATTAGGGATGCTTATAGGTCTATCTGCTGAGTCATCAGCAGCCATAGCCTGGCCCTCCCTGATCCTAGGTTGGATGGAGAGGAGAATTGGGCGCTGGTCTTTTGGGCAATTGTCCTGCATGATAGGGCAATGTCACTGTTCCTTGCCTCTACCATTCATGAGCAGCCTTGAAACCTCAAAGATTTTTATTAATAAGAAAACCCACTCCATTTTCTTCGTTCCTTACATGTCCTCTGAAGCAAAAGATATTAACTCGAATATTCACCAGCTCTTCTAATTTCACACAATCATGTGATATCCCAATTTATTTATATCAAGATTTCTGGTAACACAGCAAGATCTTCTTTCCTAGACAGGGTCCTGACGTTGTACTGTGCGTTGCGAATTTCAGTTGCCAAAGGAGGCCGTTCCTAGTCCATATGTATGTATATAGGCTACATATATATATACATACATACATACATATATATATATATATATATATATATATATATATATATATATATATATATATATATATATATATATACACACACACACATTTACTGTATATGTATAAGCACATATCATCATCATCTCCTACACCTACTGACGCCAAGGGCCTCGGTTAGGTTTCGCCAGTCGTCTCTATCTTGAGCTTTTAAGTTAATACTTCTCCATTCATTATCTCCTACACGCTTCGTAGTCCTCAGCATAGTTTCATTTCTAATCCTGTATTACCATTTTACTACCAATATTCTTCTGAGGGCTTTGTTCTTAAATCTACAAAATCTGATGGATATTGTTAAATTGTCATACCATGATTCATGTCCATACAGTAACACAGATCTCACTAAACTGATATATAGCCTGATTTTCACATGTATGTTCAAGCGATTTTACTTCTAAATTTTACATAACGTTGCCATTTTCAATCTTTCAATAAACTCCAATTCTAAAGATCCTATATTTGTGATCAGTTTGTAAATATTTAAATAATTCTACCTCTTTAATCCTTTCTCCACCTAACGATATTTCATCTTCCATTGCATGTTCCGTTCTTATCATCACTGTCTTTCATATATTTATCTTGAGCTCAACCTCATGTGATATTTCTTGCATTCTGGTAAGCAAGATTTGGAAGTAATGAGGTGTTCTGCAATTAAGGACAGCTTCATCAGCATACTCTAGGTCAGCTAATTTCCTGTTACCAATCCTTTCCAATCCTTCCCCTCCATCCCCAACTGTTCTATTCATAACAAAATCCATGTGGATAAACAGATTCCCTTGGAGTACTCCACTATTCACTGGAAATTCATTTGATGGGATTCCATTAACATTAGCTTTGCATTTGCTATGCTCGTGAACAGACTTAATCGTATTGAGACAAACTTGCATACACAATAAATAGAGAACTATAAACCTCTGAAACGACCTACCTACCAACCCTCAGTCAGTAATACTCACAAGGTAGCATAGAAATCATCACACCTATAGGAGGAGGAGGAGGAGGATGAATGCGAGAAGACCTCCTTGCCCTCCAGCGTGGGGAACTATTTCAGGACTTTTTTTCATTACTTCCGTACAAAGAGATCTCAGAAAATTAATTAAACATTTTAAAGACTAACGTTGCATGAAAACTAGTAAGTGCTCATGCTAGACAAATCAGGGTCTACACTGCCATGATGCATTGAATCTTTATTTCTTCTCTCTAGGAAAGGTCAAAGCTACATGAGCTTATGAGGTAAAAATTACAAATATTTTTGGATATAGAATACAAACTATTCAAGTCTTTAGATCACGTTCTACTGACCATTCAAAATAACTTATACTTGAATTATGAACATATCTAAACCAAAGACTATTATCCAAGAATATAAGATGACAACCAAAAATAACACTAGACCTACCTCAGGGGAAAATCTCTGTATACTCTAATTGGAAACATAAGTGCACAATTAGTTGAAGACTTCATTGCTAAAATTTTTTCAATTAAAATCATAAGTACAGTACTGTAATCAAAATTGAGAGCTGTAAAACAATAAGTTACTCAATACTATGACTTACCTGAAATGCAGGCCTCCAGGTACTTTGATTCCATAATGGCTTGGTATGTCATGCCATTGTTTTGGCTGATGGCATCCTGTATCTCTTCACGAAGGAGTTGTTGTTTATCCGAGTTCTTTGCCAGCTCATATGCAGCAAAAGCTAAGGTTGTGGATGAAGTGTCGTACCCAGCAATAATGAACAACACACACTGGGCTATAATGGTGTCATCTTCTAGAACTATTAAAGAAGGAGCAGCCTTTATTCAAACTATCGAAGGTCTAAAAATATTGATAATCAACTATGAACTAGCTAATTGAGTTACTAATTTGTGTTGAAGTGTATAGAACACACTATCATAATCCCTTTTATAAATATACAATAGAATTACCGTTGCATTCAGGTCCACTGCATGGGTCCCCAGTCAAAGCATACAACATTTTGCAAAAGTTGGCCCAAGTATTCACCAGCCTATCTAGTAATAAATCTTACGAATGTATGTGGTTAATTTTCCACCAAGTCATACAAGTATTCACTTAGAAACCCACCAGCAATAAGTCATCAAAAAATTCTTACTGACTAAAGGTAGCAGTTAGCAAATCCCGTTCTTTATTGATTAAAAAAAAAAAAAAAAAAAAAAATCAAGAATTCAAGGTTATCTGAGGTATGACGAGTGTAACAGAAAACAAAACTTTCAATAATATCAGCCTTCGTCAAAGGAATCAATATGGCTTTAGAATTTGATACAGTATACACATAAGATACAAAGTATTATACCAACATTTAACCTGTTAGATGGGATTAGCGTAATTACATCCAATAAAAAATACTAAATGCAAATGAATGTTTTCTTAAATCTTTGTTTAACCATAGCTAACCATATCCATCAATATACAGTAATGCCAATTTGCAACTATACACTAGTAGTAAAGACATCTTACCTTTCTTTTTGGAAGGGTCACCTAAATCTTCCCCTGACTGTGCCTCGAGGAGTAGATCCAAAAAATCTCCTCTTTTAGTTCCTTTCCTTCTTGCAGCTAAAGTCTCTTCAACAACATTCTTAAAGAACTGTGTCTCTTTGGGAAACAGACTGAGCCCTAAAATTGAAAATAATTTCGGAGCTATTCCAAACATAAGGAAAATTATCATCCTGAAGAAACCAATCTCAAAGAAAGGGTCGGCCTTTTTTGGAAATTCGGCATTCTCATCAACAAGCGAATTGCATTCTACTCCAAAGGCACAAGAAGCTATAGTGTCGATGGTAAACCTTCCAAAATTATGCTTCATGTTTACAAATGGTTTCTTTGTACTCTCTGCTAGACTATAAGCCACAAGAGCATCTGCTTTCTCACAAACAAGGTGAAACAGGTTTTTCATTTTCCCCGAAGTAAATGTTGGAGACATGATTGCTCGCAATTTTTTCCATTGCTCTCCATTTACATTTGTAAGCATGTCATTCATGCACTGATCATTCTTATTTGGAGATTTGAAGACTTGCCGATCTGTGAAGTGGTCAAAGTCCTTGATAAAAATACTTCTTATCATCTCTGGCTCACATACGTAGAGAAAAGGAGAGAGCATCATATACCCTCCAGCCAACCCATTTCTGGAGTATTTCTGGTAAACCTATTAAGAAGAGAAATGAATACTCATGGAATGAAAAGATTGATTACATATGACCACGCAGTTAAACAGCAACCGAGTCAAGAGTTATTTCCACAGACACTCACCTCAATATCAAACATCCACCGTCCTTGCTTTGTGGATCCAATTCTGTCAAGATGACCTAGGAGGGGGGTTATGGGCGGAGTTAATATCCCACGTTTTGCCCAATAACTGTATTTATGTCTGCCATAGAGCCACACAGAAACCACGAAAAGGACCAGCAGGGACACTGTTACCATGAGCATTTCTGGAATAGAAACCCATAAAAACAATTGATTAATTATGGTTTCAAAGAGCCTATTTGAAAAATGGAAAACAATAAAGCCCATAACAGAAGTTTTTAAAACTCCTCTTATAATCCTCATATTTTCTACACTAAATACTGTTTTTTTTTTTTTTTTTTTTTTAACGTAAGATGTATTTTCATTTACAATTAAATTCACAGAAATAAATTTCAAATTACACGGTATGCATTTTCTAGCCTGCATTTAATAAGGTTGTAAGGCTTTTTCATAAAAGAATACATTCTTTGAGCTTTTCAACATATTATTCATCTGCTCCATAAAAGTTTCCTGCTGTGTTTTTTAAAACTAGTTTCATGACAGTTATTCTTAGCACCAGTACAGCTATTAGTCATTCTACTTTAGCTCAATTGTTTCATCATTCTAAACCGATTATTTTCTCTAAATTATACACTCATAATTGGTAGTCATTTCGATTTTATCTGTTTGAACAGTCAATTGTATTTTACAGAACACCTGTACTGCTTCCTTTTTTCACCAAGTGTTGTCCTTACAAATGCCTTGCGAAATACAATCCTTCAGAAATGGTCTTTGAAAGCTCAAATATCATCTCAGTTTGTTTCTGCGTACAACCTCAACCTTTTTCCCCCATCTATACTCAAGATCTACAGAATTTAGTAGTCTTAATTTCCTTCATGCACTCCAATCCTAATTTCCCCAGAGAATTCAAGTTTCCTTGTTACTTTCCTTACTTCACCTTTTGTAGTTCACCCCTTTGCTTGCCCAACTATCATTTGACATATATGTTGTTTTATATCTATATGAATAAGTTTTCATTCCTTTACATCCATCTTTCTAGTTTCCATTGAACACCCCACAATCTTCTTGGTTACATTTGCTCATAACTTTCTCCTTTTCACTTTGAAACTTTTACCCATTTCTGCAATTTCTTTCTACTATCTACAACAGCTACTGCGTAAACTGTAAACATCAGTCATTCCACACTCTATTCATAATACATTTTCTCAATGGACAACTTTACATCTACATCTACTGAGCTCCATCTGACAGTTTTCATAACTCTACCCATGAACCCATTCGAACAGCTATTGATGTGGGGTAGGCATAAATACTTATAGTATGATGTAAATTTCTCAAATTTTACAGTTTCCATATTATGTTAAGTCATTTCATTGTTTATAAATAAGTTCGGTCTTTGGCAGGAGTAAATGTTGATTGCCCTCTTCATAAGAGTTCGGTGATAACCTTCACCCCTCCTCTTTCGTTAATTAGTGAATGGCCATTAACTTTTTTGTTTACTTTTTTTTTCGAGTGTTTGGTCTTTAGTGAGAGCCGTGGACGAGACTACTGCTGCCTGGAATCAGGAGTTCGGACCCTACCTTGATCACAGACGTGGATCCTAATTTAGCAGCAGTTGGTGAATGCTTTTTTTTTCTTTCTCATAAGGAATTGTGCCTTTGGAGGATTATTTCGCTGGTGTCTTTGAGCCACCCGCGGTAAATTGTACACTTCTTTGGATCACGGCCCATGTATGCAGGGGTATTGTCACCTGCGATAGCCACCTCGCTTGTTACGTCCTGCAAGTGTATGTGTCACTTGCGACCTTCGCTTTGTGTTATTTTCCCCGCCTGAGGATCCTGCGGGAAGACGGTGCCGTCGTTCCGTCCCGGCACTGTTGGAGGTACTATTGCCGTGATCAAAGAGCGTCACCACATCTGTTACGCTGCTCGTCTGTGGACCAAGGGTCCGTTAGGAAGAACGTAGGGAGTCATAACCCAGGTAAAGTTACGATCTTTTCATTATCGTTATGGATATGCCCAGCCCGTTTTCCTGGTGTTAATGATACTCCCTCTGATGCTGATGAACGTTCGTCCCCCCTCTGCCATCTAATCCATGTATGGATAAGTACTGTTAAGTTATTTCACGAATAGTTAATACAGTGTTAAGATATATACATGTATCTATAAATCATGACCCCCAGCATAATTCTTTTATGTGAATGTATTAAAGTATTTATGCATTTAATGTGGTATGTGTATTTGTATGCTGTCTCGGTAAGTTTTATTATTTAGTATTGGGTTTAGCCTTTAACGTTTGTGTGTAGGTAGGTAATTTTAAGGTTTTCTGCCTTTTCATTTCTCCTGTCTTCCTTCTGCCTATCCGTTTAGTAATGTAATAGGGTAGTGGTTTGTTGAAATTTTGGGCCCAGCTTAATATATGAGCCATGCTTTTGATCTGTTTAGTTTTTCTATGCTAGGGTTTAGATTATTAGCTATAGGTCAACCTTGTGTATTTAGAGGACTCAGTATATTAGTCCTCCAGGTCATTTTGTAACCCATCGGTGTTTGTCTTAGCTTTATGTTACTCCTGATACCAGGTTGAATTTATTTAAGTGTACTGTAATAAATGTTGTAAGATTTTTCCAGTGTTTTTGTTCTGTCTTCCCTCAGTTCACCGAGTTACATAAATAATGTACTGCCTATGACTCCTTTAAAAATTAAAGTTTAAAGAACCAGAACTACGGCCTACACAGGTCGTAACAAGTGGCGACCATGACAGGATCGTACGCAGGTGTACTCGGTGTTTGGGGGAGCAGTTCAGCTCTGGAGGGATGTGACAGTAATTATTGTTGATATTTGATTTTTGGTTTAGTTGCTTTCCTTCCCCATAGGATATTATTTTAATTAAAATGGAGGACTTTACTTTTGACCCGTCGGAATTCTTGGGTTCGGCTGATTGTTTAAAATATTTAGGAGTTTTGACAAGGGCTTATTTGGTACAGTGTGCCCGGTGGTTGGAGATCCCTCATAAGTCCTCTGACACTCGGGCCAATTTGTTAAAAATGGTTAAGGAAAAAGTGTCCCAAGGTTTGGCTGAGGGCAATGAGGTAGCTAGAGCCCTAGCCAGCGATTTTGAGAGTGGCACTGATTTTGGGTCAGACCAAGAGGGATCCATAGTCGATGATGTTAGCTTAAATCCTGGTTTGTCCCTGTTCGCTGATCCCCCTGCAGTAAAGGTTATGTATGAAGGTCCGGCCAATTTTCCTACTCCGGCCAGGACTTTTAAAAATGTTAATATTTCAACTAACACCTTTTTAGCTGACGAGGCTGTGCCCAACCATATAACACCGTCCGCTCCTGTATTGGCCCAGGGGCAGGAGGAGTTCCATATAATTTGTAAGAGAATTGAGTTATTGAAGCTGCAGTTTGAGGAGGACGAGAGGGCCCGGAAACATGAGATTGAGTTGCTCAAGCTTAAGCTTGAGTTGGCCAAGGTGCAAGGGTCCCCTAATCATTTTAATTCTCCCTATAGCTCATCATCAGACAAATTTAATATTTCGGCTGCACTAAAGTTAATTCCAATTTTTTATGAGGGGAGCATACCAGAATTTTTTAAAGCTTTTGAGAGGGTTGCCACCCGGTTGTCTTGGCCCACAGAAATGTGGACGGTACTCATACAGTGTAGATTGACGGGCAAGGCACTCCGGGTGTATAATGCATTGGAAGAGGGCCTTCCCAGAGATTATGACAAAGTAAAGGCTTTGGTTCTCAGGGCCTATGATTTGGTCCCTGAGGCCTATCGCCAGAGATTCCGAACTACTGGCAAGCCCAATTCTATGTCTTATGCTGAGTACGCTCGTCTCAAGGAGGAGCAGTTTGACAACTGGCTGAAAAGTCGTCAAGCTGCTTCCTTCTCTTCCTTGAGGGAACTGATGGTACTGGAGGAGTTTAAGAGGGTGTGTAGTAAAGAATTGAGGGTTAACCTGGAGGACACTAAAATTTTAACTTTATCCAAGGCGGCTCAGGTAGCTGATGAGTTTGTCCTGACCCATCGGGCTGGGTCAGGTAACTTCTCGTCCTCATACCCTAATAATAATAGTAATTTGTCTTCTAAGTCAAATAACCCCTTTAAAAACCAATCTAGTACCCCAAATAGTAGCATGAGCAATCATGTTGGTAGTGGCCTCAGAAAGGATTCGAGTGGTGGGCACACTCTGGTTTTTTTCTAACCGTGGCAATTCGGGTAAAACTAATCAAGTTAGAGGTAATTGCTTTTGGTGTAATAAGCCAGGGCATCGACAAGCTGAATGTAGAGCCAGGAGCCATTACCTCCAAAAGAATCAAAATAAGAATCAAAATAATGTTAATCAGCCTACGCCAATCTCGCTAATTTCAAATAATTCTATTTCAGAGAGTAAGAATGGTAAAACTGTTGATCCCCAGGTTAGTAGTGAACCAGATGTAGGTAAAGTAAAACCTGTATTGTGTGATTCCACTGGTAATTTATGACCATTTAACAAATATGTCTACCCAGGAAAATTGAAATCTGAGACCTCTACACTTTATGTTAAGTTCTTGAGGGACACAAGATCCGCTAGATCTTTGGTGTTGGCAGGGTCCTTGTCTAACTTAGTTCCCTATACAGGAGAATATGTGGTCCTGGGAGGATTTCCCGATACGGTGGTTTCTGCTCCTTCCCAGGGTATCACAAGGTTACCGAGCTGGCGGTAGTTGAGAGCCTGCCGATACCAGGAATAGACGGAATCCTTGGGAATGATATGTTGAATGCAGAGGGGCAGGAATTATTTCCTATTGTTTCTGTCACGGCGGGCCCTGTGGCAATAACTACTCGAGCCCCTGCAAAGCGTGCAGCGGAAGCTGATAATGATGATGACCTAAATTTAAGTAGTTTAGAAGTAGAGGTAGAGAAGCCCGGGCTAGTAGAAGGTAGTAGTAGTAGCAGTAGTAGAAGGTAGTAGTAGTAGCAGTAGTTCTAGTTTTGGAATGTTTAAATTATTGAAATCTGATTGTGACCGTCTCTCTTTCATACAAGCCCAAAAAGATGAATTTTCATTCGAGTTAGGTAATACGGACGATTTGACCAGGCCCAGGTTTGTGGTTTTGAAAGGATTGTTGTATAGGGTCAGTCGTCCCCCAACTCATCAACTAAATGTGACTTCTTGTTTGAGACAAATTGTCGTACCTACCAAGTTTAGGGAGGCTGTGTTAAGCCTTGCACATGAGGACTCCTTTTCTGGCCACTTAGGCTTAAGTAAAACTTTTTGTAGGTTGAGTAAATGTTTTTGGTGGCCAGGAATGAGGTCTTCGGTGAAGAAATTTGTAAGAACTTGTGAAGTGTGTCAGGTGATGGGTAAATCCAATCAACCTATTCCCAAGGCTCCTCTTAACTCAATTCCTTCAATTGGAGAACCCTTTGCAGAATTGGTAATTGATGTGGTAGGACCTCTGCCTAGGACGAAGTTAGGGTTTACGCATCTCCTGACCATAATGGATAGAGCATCACGTTTTCCTGAGGCCTTTCCAATGAGGAAAATAACCTCAAAGGCTGTCTTTGACAAATTAGTAGAGTTTTTCTCCAGGTATGGACTGCCTTGTAAAATTCAGTCAGATTGCGGCTCGAATTTTACAAGCAGGGTATTTAAGAGTAAGTGTGCTGAACTGGCCATTCAGCACATTACCAGTGTACTATACCATCCTGAGAGTCAGGGTGTGGTGGAAATATTTCACCAGACCCTTAAGTGAATATTAAAAAGATATTGTTATGAGCAAGGAGAGGATTGGGATAAGGGGCTTCCCTTTGCTCTCTTTGCCATAAGGAATTTTCCCAATTCTTCTAATGGCATTGCTCCCTTTGAATTAATATTTGGGCAGAAGGTTCGGGGACCTTTGGATATCTTCTATGAATTGCTCGAAGCAAATCAGAGAGGAGAACGTACAGTGGGAGAAGTTGTTAGTGAACTTAAGTCCAAGTTAGCCGTAGCTTGGAAGTATGCCAAAGATAATTTGTCTGCTTCCCAAGCTACGATGAAAACCAAATTTGACCAGAAGTGTAAGGTACGTTCATTTGAGTCAGGGGACTTAGTTTTAAGCACAGACCCAGACAACTTCCTTGAACCCAGGTACAAGGGCCCCTGGAAGGTGTTGAGAAAGTTGTCCGAGGTCAATTATGAAGTTGAAGCCCCTGGAACTCAACGTAAATGTAAAATTTTCCACATAAACAGGTTGAAATCTTACTCTTCTGATAGACGGGATCCTTTGGCCATTGTTTTTGAGCCAGTTATGAGTGTGGTTGCACCTGCTGAGGAAAACTTGGAAGATGGTTTGGACCAGGTGCCTTCAGATGCTCTAGGTAATAACTTGCAAAATTTAGGTGTATTAAAAGAGGGGTTAGAGCATCTGGAGGCACGTCAGAAACAAGATATACTAAGCCTAATTATGGAATTTTCTGACTTATTTCAGGACTCTCCAGGAAGGACGAGGCTGCTCCAGCATGATGTTGATGTTGGGGACGCTTCTCCGGCTAAGCAAAGCCCGTATCTCCTCAGTCCAGAGAAGCGTGCCATTGTGGAAGACGAAATTAAATACATGCTGGAGCACAATCTCATACAACCATCAGTAAGCCCATGGAGTTCTCCTATAGTCTTGGTGAAGAAGCCTGATGGTAAATATCGTATGTGTGTTGACTATAGGAGGGTAAACTCGGTTACTAAAAATGATTCCTTTCCTCTTCCCCGTATTGAGGATTGTCTGGACCTGATAGGTCCTGCGAGGTTCATTACAAAATTGGATCTGTTAAAGGGGTATTGGCAGGTCCCCCTATCTGGCCGTGCCCGTGAAATTTCAGCATTTGTGATGCCCTCAGGGCTTTACGAGTGCAAAGTAATGCCCTTTGGGATGAAGAACGCTGCCTGTACTTTCCAGCGTCTGATGAACAGGGTGATTTGTGGCCTGGAAGGTACAGAAATCTATATAGATGACTTGGTGGTACACAGCAACGACTGGCGGACCCACCTGGTAAGATTAAGAAAGGTTTTTGAGGCACTTAGGGCCGCCGGTCTTGTTGTGAATCTGGGTAAATGTAACTTTGGGAAAGCTAAAGTTAGTTATTTGGGTCACGAGATTGGCTTGGGTAAAGTTGCTCCTAAGCAAGCCAATCTCGAGGCCATAGTTGCTTTGAAGAGACCGTGTAATGCCAGAGAGGTTCGTAAAGTGCTGGGTATGTTGGGATATTACCGTAGGTTTGTCCGAAACTTCTCTGACCTTGCACAGCCTCTAACTAATTTATTGAAAAAAGGGCAGAACTTTATATGGTCTTCTCGGTGCGAAGAAGCATTTTAAAACTTAAGATGTTACTTGTGTCTAATCCAATATTGGTTTCTCCCAATTTTCAGAAGCCATTCATTATAGCCGTGGATGCCAGGGACGTAGGAATTGGGGGAGTCCTCTTTCAAAGGAGTGATGATGGTGAAGTACGCCCCTTATCTTACTACAGCCGTAAGTTACTAGAGGCGGAAAGAAAGTACTCCACCATTGAGAAAGAGGCTCTGGCATTGGTGCAGACATTGGTACATTTTAAACCATATGTAACTAACTTTTCATTCCCTATAGAAATTTGGACCGACCATAATCCGTTGGTATTCATTGAACGTATGAAGGGATCAAACCAGAGGATTCTGCGTTGGGCCCTTCAGCTACAAGAGTTCAATTTAATTATAAAACACATTAAAGGGGTGGATAATTACATCCCGGATGCTCTCTCACGTGTCTAAGTTTTGATCTCTCCCTCTGTTTCTTGGGACCCTCTCGGTACTCTGGTTGCATGTGTTGAGGATACATCCATGTTTCGAGGTATGTATATATTGAGCTCGGGCAAAAGGTTTGTACTCTTGTAAATTGTTCCAGGACCTAGGTTGGTGTGGATAATTCTAGTTTTTTTTTCTCTTTGTGTGCCTACTAAAATTTATTGTTGACAGGTATAGGATTGAATTTCTGTCCAAATGTTTGGTGATGTATTTAAAACTTGCTATGCTCTTGTCCTTTTGTTTAGGTTTAAGATGTTTTTACCTTGTGATTGGTTTATTACTGTAGATACTACGTTTAAGGCTCATTATGTTCTTTTTTTTATTGGTTTAAGATATTTTATCTTATCAGTGGTTTGTAGTAGCTTTAGAGTGTTCCCTTAATTTTCTTTTGTTTTTGTGGCCCTGCATTTTCTGATGTTTTGTCCAGCCTTGTGGCTTATCATTAAAAAAAAAAAAATTTTGCATTTAGTGAATGAAAATTATTTTTCTTGGGGGAGGAAGGTGTTATGTTAAATTAAGTCATTTCATTGTTTATAAATAAATTCGGTCTTTGGCAGGAGTAAATGTTAACTGCCCTTTTCATAAAAGTTCGGTGATAACCTTCGCCCCTCCTCCTTCGTTAATTAGTGAATGGCCATTAACTCTTTTGGTTACTTTTTTTTCGAGTGTTTGGTCTTTAGTGAGAGCCGTGGACGAGACTACTGCTGCCTGGAATCAGGAGTTCGGACCCTACCTTGATCACAGACGTGGATCCTAATTTAGCAGCAGTTGGTGGACGCTTTTTTTTTCTCTCTCATAAGGAATTGTGCCTTTGGAGGATTATTTCGCTGGTGTCTTTGAGCCACCCGCAGTAAATTGTACACTTCTTTGGATCACGGCCCATGTATGCAGGGGTATTGTCACCTGCGATAGCCACCTCGCTTGTTACGTCCTGCAAGTGTATGTGTCACTTGCGACCTTCGCTTTGCGTTATTTTCCCCGCCTGAGGATCCTGCGGGAAGACGGTGCCGTCGTTCCGTCCCGGCACTGTTGGAGGTACTATTGCCGTGATCAAAGAGCGTCACCACATCTGTTACGCTGCTCGTCTGTGGACCAAGGGTCCGTTAGGAAGAACGTAGGGAGTCATAACCCAGGTAAAGTTACGATCTTTTCATTATCGTTATGGATATGCCCAGCCCGTTTTCCTGGTGTTAATGATACTCCCTCTGATGCTGATGAACGTTCGTCCCCCCTCTGCCATCTAATCCATGTATGGATAAGTACTGTTAAGTTATTTCACGAATAGTTAATACAGTGTTAAGATATATACATGTATCTATAAATCATGACCCCCAGCATAATTCTTTTATGTGAATGTATTCAAGTATTTATGCGTTTAGTTTAATGTGGTATGTGTATTTGTATGCTGTCTCGTTAAGTTTTATTATTTAGTATTGGGTTTAGCCTTTAACGTTTGTGTGTAGGTAGGTAATTTTAAGGTTTTCTGCCTTTTCATTTCTCCTGTCTTCCTTCTGCCTATCCGTTTAGTAATGGGGTAGTGGTTTGTTGAAATTTTGGGCCCAGCTTAATATATGAGCCATGCTTTTGATCTGTTTAGTTTTTCTATGCTAGGGTTTAGATTATTAGCTATAGGTCAACCTTGTGTATTTAGAGGACTCAGTATATTAGTCCTCCAGGTCATTTTGTAACCCATCGGTGTTTGTCTTAGCTTTATGTTACTCCTGATACCAGGTTGAATTTATCTAAGTGTACTGTAATAAATGTTGTTAGATTTTTCCAGTGTTTTTGTTCTGTCTTCCCTCAGTTCACCGAGTTACATAAATAATGTACTGCCTATGACTCCTTTAAAAATTAAAGTTTAAAGAACCAGAACTACGGCCTACACAGGTCGTAACATTCCACCAATTCTAATATTCTTCTACTGACTGAGATGGTTACCAAATGTTACCACCCAGGTCACCATTGTATTTGCAAGAGGGATAATAATTCGTCCTTTTACAAAAGAAATCATAAAGAGATGTGAGAATGAATTTCAAAAGGACTGGAGCAAATATGTGTACGTGCTGTGCAGTGAGTAAAGGCTAAAATGCAGGGAGCGAGACTGAAGAGCTAAATATTACTATATGAATTTAGAGGTAAACAATGTTCTGGGAGTTACAGCTGGGGAGTTTAAGGGGGGCAGCCGGTTAATGCCATTTTTTAAGGACAGGACTTTGACATTCATACCACTTAATAAGGGTACTTAGGACATCTCAAAACTGCATAGGATTTTTGCCTCTGAACTTCAGTTTGCGACACCAGCGCGATTTATCCTGGAAATGAGTGTTTTTCAAATTCTATCTCCTCCTTTCATAATTAATATTAAGACCTGGGATTACTACCCTATATAGACCTGCTGTAGACCTCCAGTCAAATGAAGAGTTTTTTCTAAAAGAAAATTTTTGCTAGATGTGATTTTTTTTCATTATGGTGAAAAAATAAGCCCTATAAATCAGGGGAAAATATTTAGAAAAAAAATAGGAAACAAAAATTGGAAGAAAGGGCTTCTTTTTATTGTTTTATCGTGTCTTTCTAAGTTATATAGCAAATTAAAACTAAGGGAGAAGATAGAATTTTAATGTCAATAAGTATCGTTTTGAGATTCGGGCGTTTGAAGTTTTCTTTGTTTTTTTACAAAGACAATATTAATAAATAATGATTATTATGAATTTTATGTTCTTTCTTGGATACTAATAAACCAAAACAATGTTATTTATCATAATTTAATCATAAATAAAGATTCCTTAGCTAAATATCTTGCTTCTTCAGGCTCCTGTCAAGCATGGCGGCCGCTCCTCCATCCACACTACTCTTTCTCTCTCCCTCACTAACTCCACTAATATCACCTATATTACCCACTTCTGAACTCTTATCAGAGCCAATTATCTCCTTCCTTATGTTAGCGACATGTTGAAATTGTCTTTTCCTCTATAGTATGATGGAATTCTTGCCGAAACCAAGAAAAAACAGACGTAAAAATGAGTGAATGTCAGAGTTCAAACTCAAATGTGTACTCTCCCTGAGTTTTGTGTTAGCACTGAAGACCCAAGGGTGTAATACTTCGTCTTGTGACTCATGGAATCTATTTTCTTTATATTAAGGGGACCATCCACTATTTCAACCATTTTTTTTCCTAATAATTCAAAATACACGATTTTAATATATGTTTTAGACATATATAATACCTTCATCATATAAAAATTTCAAGTCCTTTGATCAAAACCTTTATGATTTATTAGCAAAAATCTTGATTTAAAAAAAAATTAGATATATTTTTCTCCACTAATATGTCACCAATTATATTGAAAATCATGCCATCAAAACTTCTTTATAAATCGAATAATTCTGTGTGCCAGATTTTCAGTTTTCCTTTTTCTTTGTTTTAATTAATTTTTTTCTCAATTTTCTTTGTCTAAACGTAAATTAATCATGAAAAAAAGAAGAAAACGAAAATCAAAATTCTGTTACACAAAATTGTGGGATTCTTATTCCTCTTTTCAATGATATCTTCCTAAAATTGAACAATGAAGTGAAAAAACTGTATCTAAGTGTGAATAAGTATGTTTTTGAGTTATGAGCTCCCAAAGATTTGCTATAAATTTTCGCTCTTTTCTTTTAGAAAATCAAGATAACATTATCATAATAATATTACTTTGTACTTTTATTGTTTATTCCAACATGAAGGCTCCCTAAACGAGGTATTTAAACCTCAAGTTTACTAATACAATTGATGTAAGGGTGTTATGAGTTGCAAGCGGCCTCTCATTGTTGCCAGAGATTTAGTTAGAATGTTCCAGCTTTGTATGCTTTTCATGTTTCTCACTCTTCTTGGTTCTTTTTTGTTGCTCTCTGCTTATTTTTTGGGCCTTGCTATAAAGTTTATGAGGACGTTGTAAAATTGCAATGTACATATGAACTGCAAGTAAACAAACACACATGCAACGTAACTTCTATACGTCTTTGGAAACTCAGGCTGGTCTTCTCGTAGACTGCAGTTTGCTTTCGCCTACCCTCTACCAATGCCTTCCATACCTGCCAGACGTAAAAGATTCAAAACATAAGTGAAAAAATCACTATATATGTACAAAAATAAACACGCAAAGACAATTCCGTCAAACTCAGTCATGCAGACGACGCAGTAAGGATGACTTCATCATTTAAAGACTGCTTTATCTTCATTATTTATAAAAATAATCGGCTGAAACTTCTGGAGAGCATGTACAACATGTTTCTGTATACATAGAAAGAATAAAACGATTTTTTATTTATTGAAGTTGTTATATCAAACACCATAGCGGACGGTCCCCTTAAAATGTTATGATTATCAAAATTTACAATAACAAAAGAAATACTGTATTTTCTTGTAGGGATCAATGTTTTCAGCTTATTGGGTTACTTTTATTAATTACCCTGTAACTATGAAAGCAAGAGGAATTTTGACAAATTATTTTGTATACACATTCTCCATTGCCATACGAAGCTCAGGGAATTTTTTCAGGATTTTGTGTTTTTTGTCCTATACACCCATATAGTGGCATACTGGCCGGGCCCCTTAAAGAAAGACACACAAGGGACTGTTGTACTACTTTTAAAGAGAGTACTGCTAGGCCCAGTCTTATTCTTTATCTATACTCTTGAGTCTATTGGGCTATCAAAAGTACTACAGAGGTTGCACAATTTTACTTCTCCATAAATGACATTGATGATACTTCAGAAACTTTAAACCAAATTTTTACCAGTGTTAGAGAATGGATGACAGTTAAACAACTAAAACTAAATGAAAATAAAAATGAGTTTATACTGGTTGGGAGGTAAAAGAGCTTCAGAAAGTGGGGTGACATCCAAATAAATATTAATGACAACTTGGTCCCAATATCTAGTAAAGTTTGTGACTTTGTGGTATCTCTTGACTGTAATTTGTCTCTCAATGCTCAAATGATTAATGTTGTAAGAACAGCTGGATATCATCTTAGAAACATTGTTTTGTAAAGAAGTATCAGGATGAATATACTGTAAAGAAACTGATGATAAACTGTGTCAGTGCCAGGATTGATCACTGCAACTTCGTCAATTACAATCTACCCAAAGTGGAACTTGAGAAATTACTAAACATAGTAAACAGAGGAGCTAGACTGATAAAAGATTTCCCAGCCAGAGAAAGGATTACTCCTATTCTGATTAGATTATACTGGCTGCCTATTAAAGCTAGGTAGTATCTATGTTGACCAAAGCATCAGTCACCTATTGAGATACTACTGTTATAGAGTTATTAGGTCTTTTGACTGGCCAGACAGTACTACATTGGACCCCTCTCTTGTTAGGCTCATGTTACCTTTGCCTACACACACATTGAATAGTCTGGCCTATTCTTTATACAATCCCCCCTTTCCTCATACACCTGACAAAACTAAGCTAACCACACAATTCTTCTTCCCTCAAGTGGTCAACTACTGCACTGTAATTGTTCAGTGGCTACTTTACACTTGTAAAGCTAGAAGAGACTCATCAGCTATGGTAAGCAACTCTTCTAAGAGGACACCTCAGAATCTAACAATTGCTTTTTAGACTTGGGTAGTGCCATGGCCTCTTTACTATTGTCTTCCACTGTCTTGGGTTAGAGTTCTCTTGCTTGAGGGTAAACTCAAGGGTACTAATTTATCAGTTTCCTTATTTCCTTCCTCACTGGGCCATTTTCCTTGTTGCAGTCCTTGTGTTTATAGCATCTTGCTTTTGTAACTGGGGTTGTAGCTTAGCTTAATAATAATAATAATAATAATAATAATAATAATAATAATAATAATAATTTGAGGATGTAATAATAATAATAATAATAATAATAATAATAATAATAATAATAATAATAATAATAATAATAATAATAATAATAATTTGAGGATGTTTATTGGAATTCGGTAAACTTACAGTTTCACCCAAACTTAGATATCCGATATAAAAATATATTTTTTTCTATGGTAAATAGCATGTTTTCAACGAATTTTGTTTTTATTTCTGCAGCAAATGAACAGATTTAGAGGTACAGGGGCCCCTTAATAACTACAATAATTGGGTTCTTCAGTGAAAAATCAGGTTTTTTGGGCGGGAGAATACAGAAAACAGGTAAAATATAAGCTGTCTAACCTATACACACCAGACATCGTAATAAAAAAAAAAAAACTTACAGTAATCAAAATGGAGTAATAGTAATGAAACACGGTCAAAACACTGGAGCATTTTTTACCAGACTTCCGGACGCATAAAAAATATGATTTTCCATGCAATTTTCTATAGTCAAGTCATTTGTAGCAGTCTTACAAATACCTTGTTACTTAATTGAGCTATTGATTTATTAGTTTTTGCTCTGGTGTATGCTCGCTTCGCTCGTAATTAATCATTATCTCATTGCTCCTATGTTCTGGCAAGTGGACAATGTTTCAATACCCGCACGTTAGCCCCGTGGGCTACTATTTTGTGGTAATAATACCGCCGCGGCACTTACCTTGAGACACTTAACACTTCTTGGTAGCACTGAATGTTCACGCACCAACCTATTCTCTTCTTCTGGAGTTCCGTTGTAATGTCCATGAAAACGTCCAATAACCTCAAAATACAAGATACAACAACTACTGCATGCCTGCACTACAGAATCCATGGCAGTCAACTGACACACTTTTTTAGAAGGACGTAAGTCAGTTGGATAATCTTGAGACAAAGCAACCAATCATGTTCAGTATTTTTTTTTTACCCATAATTCATCAAAAACAGTAAGGGGAAGACAGGAACGTTGCTTAGATTTCTGTGAGCATTTGCCCGCATTAGTAGGGCGTGGCAACAGATGGCTAGCTTGTCACCTGTTACTTGTTTACTCAAGTCAGTGTTGCCAGATGGAAAAATTTCACTAGCGTTCTTCTCAAACTATGATGGTTTCTATTTTAATCAGGCTTGATATACTGTAAATGTGCTACACCATGATTAAAACAAAACTTATCATTGAAAAAAAAAGCATACTAGTGGTTTTCTATATTCATTTAAGCTCATATGTTGTTTCCATCCTTCTCAGGGGAATTTGGGATCACAATCTAGTAAGGCTGACTCAAGTCTTCAAAACAATCAACAATGCCGTCATCATGTGTAAAAAAGGTAGCAAGTGTTGAATATATTGCCCCTTAAGAATAAAGTATCGTTGAATTGTGCATTTTTTCTCGCATTTATTAATCCAAAGTAAAGGTAAGGTTGTAGATTGAATGTATATATGATTATAACGTTCAGAGCATGTATACTTTATCAAAGTCCAAGATTATACATTGAAATAGGGCCTAATAGAGGCTAAGATCACTTAGGAGTTGATTTTACTAATGTAAGCGCAAACTTGTACCTCTTGAAATAAAAATTACATAAGATGCAAAAAAAAAAAAGAAAAAAAAATCAGAGCATCTTTCTGACCATATCTCTAAATAGTATGAGAAAAATGTGACTATTAACAAGCCTTAGGCAATATTAGACTAACCATCACTAATCTTATCTCCTCCTAGTTTAGTCTTATGCACAAGTCCTATTTCGGATGTGTGTCTTTCACATATTCTGTAAGTTACATTTGCAATATCATATATACATTAGCCTAAATACACAGCCTAATCTTTACTTACATTTTGTAGATGTGTGTAAAGTCTTAAGATTAGCCATACTTTAACGGTGCTATATGCAGTCAGGAGTTTAATGATAGTAATAACAATAGAAATCAGAGATTTCTGATATCCACCAAAAGATGACGTTGACACAAATGGCAAAAATTCAAAACTAGATCTAGAATCCGGATCCGGATCATCTTCAAACTTTAATGCAGTCATCCCTGGCCTCAGGACTATTAGTGGTGAAAATTTGGTTAAAATTCCTCAAGTACTTTTGGAGTAATCCTGTCTACAGACACACATACAAATAATGCAAATCGGGATCTAGAATCCGGATCCGGCACCGGATCATCTCCAAGAAATTATTGAAATTGCCCCTGGCCTACGATTTATCTGTGGTGCACATTTCGTCAAAATCCATCAATTTGTTTTGTCATAATCTTTAAAATTGTGAAAAATGCATATCCAGATCTAGAATCTGGATCCAGATCATCTAATAAATTTCATGGGGTCGTCCATGACCTAAGATCTATCTGCTGTGAAAATTTCATTAAAATCCGTTGAGTAGTTTTGACGTAATCCTGCCCACAGACAAATAAATAAATAAACCAACTCGAAAACAACTTCCTTAGCGGAGGTAAATATTACATATACGTATCAAATTTTGTATTAACTCATCGTCTTGTGCAAAGGAAGAGAGTCCGCAGCTTATGAGAAAGTAAATGAACAAGCAACAAGAGTGAAAAAGAATATAGATAGTCTGATGAACAATATGGTTCAATAAAAATATATGGAAAGTTATTAGATGAATAATAATAGACCAATTATTAGCACTTGTTGGAGAATTGGTAATATTACTTCACTATGTAAATGTACTTGTGATAGCTCAAGTCCAACGGATTACCGCCCAATTTCCATAACTCCCATATCTCAAGTTTTTGAACGTCTTTTGGTAAAATTTTTCAATAGGTTTGCTGAAAGTAATCATCTATTCCCTAGGTTGCAATTTGGTTTTCATAATGTTCTTGGAGCATGTGATGCCGTTCTTACAATCTCCAATGCTGTGCAGAAATCCCTTGATTCTGATTGTGGTCAGGATGTTCTTTGATTGGCCTGGATTTTAGTGCTGCCTTTGACTGCATTAATGATGAGGCCCTTGTTTTCAAACTCAAACAATTGGGAGTGGGAGGGTCTTTTCTCAGTATCGTTATTGAATTTGAAAGGGATGGATGACAAAAGAATTGTTGTTGGTGGGCACCATCGTGAGTACAGAAATGTGATATCAGGTGTTTCTCAGGGTAGTGTTCTTAGCCCATTACTTTTTATATTACATACATATGACATGCGGTTTGGCCTAAAAAACAAGCTTATTGCATTTGCAGATGATGCTACTCTCTTTGCATCAATTCCATCTCCTGAATGTAGAAATGGGGTTGCTGAACCCATTAATAGAGATCTAGCTAAAATTAGTGCACGGTGCAAATTATGGGGCAGGAAGTTGAATCCTAACAAAACTCGAAGTATGATTGTAAGTAGGTCAAGGACAGTTGCTCCTCAACATTCGGATCTCAACATTGATAAAGCTTATTTAATTCTGTATGACTGTTTTACAATTTTAGGAGTGATTCTCAACAGAAAGTTTACTTTTGAGAAACACATTAGGTCTGTCTTCTTCAATTGCACAAAAAATTGGTTTACTGAGAAAGTCGTGTAAGATTTTCAGTGATCAATCTATTCTGAAGAAGTGTTTTAATTTTTTCATTCTACCTTGCTTTGAGTATTGTTCTCCTGTCTGGTCTTCAGCTGTTGATTCTCATCTTGATTTGTTAGACAGGTACTTACGGTCTATTAAGTTTCTTATTCCTGATCTAGATATTAATCTCTGGCACTGTTGTTCACTTAGTTCGTTATGCATGTTGCATAATATTTTTCATAAATCTGACCATCCTTTACATTTAGATCTTCCTGGACAGTTCCATCCTGTTTGTGATACTAAGCATGAGGCTCAATACTACACAGCATTCTAGAAGTTTTATTCCAGCTGTGACCAGGTTGTGGAATGATCTTCATAATCTGGTAGTTGAATCGGTAGAACTTCAGAAGTCCAAACTTCCAGCAAATGTTTGATGTTGAACAGGCTGACATAAGTATTAATAGTTTATATATAAAAGATCTGTTTTGATATTGATACTGTTAAAATATTTTATTGTTATTGTTCATAAATTTTCATATATTTTATTTATTTCCTCATTTCTTTTCCTCACTGGGTTATTTTTCTTGCTGGAGCCCTTGGGCTTATAGTATCTTGCTTTTCCAACCAGGAGTGTAGCTTAGTAATAATAATAATAATAATAATAATAATAATAATAATAATAATAATAATAATAATAATAATAATACCTGTTATACAATAGTCATATATGAATCCTCTGAAGTACAGAATTCCGTAGTTTTTTTTTAGCTATTTAGTTTGATGCATCAGACAGCAACAGATGGCGACATCCTCCTCGGTGCGCACGTGTATTTGATAATTCATAACCCAAAACAAAGGACAATCATGCATTGTTCACCCATAATGCATTCACAGAAAACAAAATACCATCGGGAGAAAAATAACAAGGCAGCATAAATACATGCTTCGGATAATAATAACGAACATTATTCATCGGCAAATATTTCCGTAACCCTTAATTTGGGGAAGATTCAAGTACTTATTTCGTATGAATCATTAAAATAAATAAATAACAATAATGATAAGAAAATAAGATATGCGCATTTGGCTAAAACTCTAATAATATCCAAGGTCTTTCGATAACACTATCATGTGGAGTTACGGTAACTAAAATCTAATTGCTGATAATGCGTTGTTTTTGTTAAATACGGTGAGATAGTAATGTAACTTAGTTAGACCACATAAGAATAAAAGTAAAAGAAATAAAAAAATAAAAGATACTCTGATAAGGAATCAAATGGATGGGGATATCAGTAATGATAAAAATAAAAGTATAGGAAGTCAAATGTCTGCATCCTCACCATCCTTGTAAGCAAGGGATGAGAGGTTTGGGGGAGCCTCTATTTGTCTACCTGTTGAGTTTATCATTAGCCATTGCCTAGCCCTCACTGTTCCTAGCTTGGGTAAAGAGGGGGCTTGGGCGCTGATCATATGTATATATGGTCAGTCTCTATGGGGCATTGTCCTGTCCCTTACATCTACCATTCAACATTAACTTTTCTGAGTAAATGAGTTGTTTTACAATGCTAAGTTATTAAATAAAAAATGGAAAAGTATCCTATTTGTTATTATTATTATTATTATCTTATTATTATTATTATTATTATTATTATTATTATTATTATTATTATTATTATTATTATTATTATTATTATTATTAGCTAAGCTACAACCCTAGTTGGTAAAGCAAGATACTATAAGCCCAAGGGCTCCTACAGGAAATATAGCCCAGTGAGGAAAGGAAATAAGGAAATAAATAAACGATATGAGAGATAATCAACAATCGAATAAAATATTTTAAAAACAGTAACAACATCATTACATATATTTCATAAATAAACTATAAAAAAGCTTATGTCAGCCTGTTCAGCCTAAAAACATTTGCTGCAAGTTTGAACTTTTGAAGTTCTACCGATTCAACTACCCGATTAGTAAGATCACTCCAGAACTTGGTTATAGCTGGAATAAAACTTCTAGAATACTGTGTAGAATTGAGCCTCATGATGAAGAAGGCCCAACCATTAGAATTAACTTCATGTTTAGTATTATGAACAGGATGGAACTGTCCAGGAAGATGTGAATGTACAGAAAGATGTGAATGTACAGGAAGATATGAATGTACAGGAAGATGTGAATGTACAGGAAGATCAGCATTATGAAAAATCTTTATACAACATACATAACGAACTACTTGAACGACAGTACCAGAGATTAATTTCCACTGTCTTAGGTTAGAGTTCTCTTGCTTGAGGGTACACTCGGGCACTCTATTCTATCTAATTTCTCTTCATCTTGTTTTGTTTAAAGTTTTTCTTGTTTATATAGGAAATATTTATTTAAATGCTGTTACTTTTCTTAAATATTTTATTTTTCCTTGTTTAATTTCCTCACTGGGCTATTTTCCCTGTTGGGACCCCTGGGCTTATAGCTTCCTGGTTTTCCAACTAGGGTTGTAGCTTAGCAAGTAATAATAATGATAATATATGTCTCGAGTAAGAAATTTAATAGACCGTAAGTTCCTGTCCAACAAATTATAATAAGAATCAGCAGCTGAAGACCAGACAAGAGAGCAATACTCGAAACAAGGTAGAATGAAAGAAATAAAAGACTTCTTCAGAATAGATTTATCACCGAAAATCTTAAAAGACCTTCTCAATAAGTCATTTTTTGTACAATTGAAGAAGACACAAACCAAATATGTTTCTCAAAAGTAAATTTGCCGTTGAGAATCACACATAAAATTTCAAAAGTCACGCAGAATTAAAGAAACATTATCAATGCTGAGGTCCTAATGTTAAGGAGCCCCTGTACTTGACCTGTTTACAATCATACTTTAAGTTTTGTTAGGATTCAACTTCATGCACAATAATTTGCACTATGCACTAATTATAGTTGGATCTCTATTAATGGATTCAACAACCCCAGATCTACATTCGTGAGATATAATTGATGCAAAAAGTGTAGCATCATCTGCATGTGCAACAAGCTTGTTTTCAGGGTAAAACCACATGTCATGTGTATATAGTATGAAAAGTAATGGGCCAAGAACACTACCCTGAGGAACACCAGATATCACATTCCTATACTCACTATAGTGCCCATCAACAACACTTAGTGATCTATAGGTTAGAAATTTAATATGATGCTAAGAAAAGACCAACCCAACTCTTAACTGTTTTAGTTTTAAAACAAGGGCCTTACGATTAACATGGTCAAAGGCAGCACTAAAATCAAGGCCAATCATAGAACTTCCCAACCACAATCAAGGGATTTCTGTACAGTATTGGAGATTATAAGAAGGGCATCACTTGCTCCAAGGCTTTTACGAAAACTAAATTGAAAACTAGGGAACAGATGATTACCTTCAGCAAACCTATTAAAACGTTTTGCCGAAGGACATTAAAAAACTTTAGATAATATGGGAGTTATGGAAAGTGGTGATAATCAGTTGGACTTGAGCTACCTCAAACACATTTACATAGTGGAGCAACATTACTAATTCTCCAACAAGTGCTAAAAGCTCCACTTCTTGCTAACTTGTGCAAAATAACATATAACTTTGGAGCTAAGAAATCTACAGTATATATATATATATATATATATATATATATATATATATATATATATATATATATATATATATATATATATATATATATATATATATATATATAAAGGAAAAATACCATTTGGGTCTACACCACCATAAGCATCGAGTTCCATCAAGAAAGCTTTAATTTCACGAGATCGAAAAGCTAAACTAGTTAGTTTAGCCTCAGGAAAAAGTGAATAAGGAAGTTCGAGTTTTTATTACTCTGCTTACTGTCAAACACATCAACCAAAAGGGTTGCCCTTTCCTTTGGACAGTGAGTGACAGAGCCCTTTGGTTTAGGTAAAGGAGGAACTGTTGCAACTACACCAAAGAGTGCAGATTTAAGGGTAGTACATCACTTATGCTCCTTGGTTGTATCAGAAAGAGTTTCTTTTATGGTTAAATTGTATTCCTTTTCAGTTGAAGCGTAAACTCTCTGAGCAAAAGTTGTAAGCTGAGTATAGTTATTCCAAATCAAATCTGATTTGTTACCCTTCCAAAGATGATAGGCCTCCTGTTTCTACAACCATCACTGAACCATGGCATGTCTTTCACTTGGTACCCTGGCACACGAGAAAGGATACTCCTATCAATTATGTTATCTAGATTCTCATTCAAAGGAACAACAGGATCAACACTACTATACAATTGTGACCAAATCAAGCCCAAACGATCACTCAAAATCCCATTCCCGTCTACTTGAAATTTCATATAAATCTTACATGAGCATGATACATCAGGGACAGGCTGCTCACTTTTCACTACTTTTCAAGTAAAATTAACTAAGAACAGAAGTAATATAGTTTATTGCTTACTTGGTTCTCTTCCTGTTGGTTTGCTGCGTAGATCAAACAGTATACGAGCCCTATCTATGAAAACGACACACTAAAACTATTTGACTGCTGACTCTTGAGTCTTATACGCTGAGTGATATGACTCGACTCAGTTCCAATGTTGCCACTTCTTATCCGATGTTTCTGGGTAAAAATAGCTCATTACAAGCCTGAAGGTAACTTTTTTTTCAACCAAGTTACCCCGATATGCTTATATTACTACCTAAGATATATGTTTATATCAGGAATACATTCAAAGTTTAGCATATGTAAGTTGTTACTCTTTCTTTCCTTTTACAAGCATCAATAAAGTATACTTGATATAACTAATAATTTTGTATTTTGTATTTTCCTTATTCAAATAAAAAGGACTTTTTCGACATAAAAGAAACTTTGTTTTATCTAAACTAAAAAGAAAAAAAAAATAAATGAATTGACTTTCTTACTCTAACCTGGAAAAATATAGGTTGCGTATGTCTCTCTAAAGAAAAAAAAAGAGAAATTACTTTTTAATACTAACTAGAATTATCAAGTTGTTCCTTTTTCTTGAAATGTAGTATTATTATCATCAATCAGGGATTGCCTTATTCCTTATTGGAATAAGGCAATCCCTGATTGATGATGATAAGAGAGGAACCCCAAATAAATAATATAAAAAGAATGAAATTTATAGAAGGCAAGCAGTCGAAAGTAGCGGATTCTTAATTTTGGTAGCGCACAGCTATAAAAAGTAATCCAATCCGCTACTTTTTTTTTCTTTTTTTCGTAATCTGGCAACACTCGCATCGTCGTAGTTGCCACAAACTTCTCATTAAATGTTCCACAGTAAGGTATTTCTTATCGCCCGACTGTAAAGTGACGCAATTTACGTCAGTTCTCTTTTTTTAAGTTTATAAAATGATGCAATGACCAAAATAGTATAATTTAAAGCCATCTCTCTCTCTCTCTCTCTCTCTCTCTCTCTCTCTCTCTCTCTCTCTCTCTCTCTCTCTCTCTCTCTCTCTCTCTTTTGTTTAAGTCAAATTTAACAATTTACCCTTTTTAGAAACCTGAGCGAGACTTCGAATTACAGAATAAGTTAGCGCGCCAGTAACTATCATGCGATCTGATGTTGAGGTCAGTGGGAAAAATACATGTATTATTTTGACGTTATGTGAAATTTTCTCAGCTCGATTGTTTGAAATCTACCTGTGGATTGAAAAAAAAAATACTAATACTTGGAGTTAAACAATTTCCAAAAAAAAAGAGCTGATTCTTAACGCAATGATCAAAAATACGGAAATGAAGAATATGCCAAACGAAATCCTTATAATAATATTCATTCAAGTAGCCTAAACACTGCTAGCAACATGTAAGGATAAAAGCATTCGTAAATGTTTGTCATAACATTAGATATAACTAAATTTGGGCACCATTAATCATCCAACTCTCTCTATTATCACAACACAATAAAGAGATAAACGAGAAGGTGAAATTTACAGAACCTCCCCCACACCCAAAAGGAGTGATTACAGTTGATATGGAAGTGACGTAATCACTTTATAAAGTCACCTGACAAGAATTTTCAACAACTGTGACTGTACATGTATATATATTTTTTTTTTTTCATAAAAAAACGAACTTCGTATTCCTCCATTTCAAGTGGAGCGTTTGAAATATTGAAATTATATTTTCCGTGATTAAAAGATTAGATAACTACAGGAGACTTTTAGGCTGTGGAATTAGATATAATAGAAGTGATGAATAACTCCGAATAATAAAACTGTCAATGGTTTTATTAATATATAGAACTACGGATTTTTTTCTAGCTCAGTTTTGACACAGAAAGATTTTTAATATTTAAAAGAATTAAAGCCGGCCCATGTTAACTTTAAGGCCTATACATCTATTTTAGAAATATTTGAGGTAGTGTTGATTATTGCTGTTCTTCAACAGAGAGAGAGAGAGAGAGAGAGAGAGAGAGAGAGAGAGAGAGAGAGATAAGAATAAACTTAAGTATGTATACCTGGAGATGCCATCATGCCACAAGTCACTTTTCCTATACAAATCCGCGATGCCACTTGGACAGCGGACACGCCTCCCGTGTAGGACAGAAAGGACTCAATCCTTTGCCCGTCCGTGACCGTCATAGCCACACCTTTAAAAATTCTGGCATTATCATCTTTTCATCTAAAGGAAACTAAAATTCTACGTTAACACACACACACACACACACACACACACACACACATATATATATATATATATATATATATATATATATATATATATATATATATATATATATATATATATATATATATATATATATATAGGTATTAGGTTGGCCAGGGCACCAGCCGTCCGTTGAGATACTACCACTAGAGAGGTATTGGATCCTTTGACTGGTCAGACAGTAATGCATTGGATCCCTCTCTCTGGTCAAGGGCTTATTTTTTCTTTGCCTACACTTACACAGAATAGTTTGGCCTATTCTTTACATATTCTCGTCTTTCCTCATACACCTGACAACAATGAGATACTTAGCACTTCTTCACCCAAGGGGTTAATTACTGTACTGCAATTTGTTCAGTGTACTTTCCTCTTGGTAAGGGTAGAAGAGACTCTTTAGCTATGGTAAGCAGCTCTTCTAGGACAAGGACACTCCAAAATTAAACCACTGTTCTCTTGTCTTGGGTAGTGCCATAGCCTCTGTACCATGGTCTTCCACTGTCTTGGGTTGGAGTTCTCTTGCTTGAGGGTACACTCAGGCACACTATTCTATCTTATTTATTTATTTTTTCTTTTTTTTTTCTTCCTTTTGTTTTTTGAAATGGTGTGTTGGACAGGCTTAATAGAAGGGCCATGGATGCCTGGTGGTTTATCAAGAGGTTGTCTTTTCCTTTTTCTGATTATTTTTCTTCTCAAAACCATCCTTACTGTCCTCCCTTCAGTTGAAGTGGCTATCCTGGAGGGTATTTAGCCTTGCATGGTGTATCGGCTCCTCCATGTTGACCAGTTTTTCCGACTTTTTACTATAGTCTATGGGTATCATCAATCAATTTGTTTATAATTCTGTACGTATTGTTTTTGTTATAATTCTTGTTAATCTAGTTTTTAAGTATGATGTCTCTTTTTTATTTCTATTAATTCTTATGCTGTCTGGAGACATTGAGCGAAATCCGGGACCAGTACGTCCTAGATTTCGTCAATGTCGTCTTCTGCATTGCAATATTCGTGGTCTTCATGCAAAAATCCAAGACCTTACAGTTGCGTCCAGACAGTATGATATTCTTTTGTGCTCAGAAACTTTGGTTTCTAATATGAGGCACTCATCTGAGCTCCTTATAACTGGTTTTAAGAAGCCAATAATGTTGAAACGTGATGCCATCCCTAGGGCCAGGGGAATGGCGGTGTATATTAGGACCGAGTACCCTGCTTCTCATAAGTCCTGCTATCAATGTGGATGTCATGAGATTCAGGTAATAAAAGTTTGTGGCAGGCATACAAACTTTTATTTGTGTTCGATCTACCGGAATCCAGACATAGATGATTCTATCTTCGATTGTCTTCTTACCATTATGGATAAGATACAAGATGATAGAAAGGCTTCTTTTGTCTTTGTTGGTGATTTTAATGCTCATCGTAGGGAGTGGTTAAGTTCTATCTCTCCTACCGATCGCTATGGCTTAAGAACTTTAGACTTTGCCTCTGAATCAGGCTGTGAGCAAATCATAAATGAAGCTACTCACAGGTCTGGTAATTGCTTGGACCTCGTATACACTGACTACCCTGGCATTATAACTAGTAAGGTTGGTTCTCCAGTCGGGACATCTGATCATGCCTTGATTTCATTATTAGTGAAGACTGAGCAGCCTGTCCCTGATATATCATATTCTTGTAAAATTTATATGAAATCCCAAGCAGACTGGAATGGGATTTTACATGATCTTTTGTACTTGAATTGGTCACAATTATATAATAGTGTAGATCATGTTGTCCCTTTGAATGAGAATCTAGTCAACATAATTGATAGGCGTATCCCTTCTCGTGTGCTAAGGTACCGAGTGAAGGACAAACCGTGGTTCAATGATGGTTGTAGACGTGCTTATTTGGAGAAACAGGAGGCCTATCATCTTTGGAAGGGTAACAGATCAGATTTGACCTGGAACAACTATACTCAGCTTCGAGCTTTTCCTAAGAGAGCTTATGCTTCAACTGAAAAGGAGTACAATTTAACCATAAAAGAAACACTTTCTGGTACAACTCAGGAACATAAATGGTGGTCTACCCTTAAATCTGCACTCTTTGGTGTAGATGCAACAGTTCCTCCTTTACTTAAACCAGATGGCTCAGTCACTCACTGTCCAAAGGAAAAGGCAACCCTTTTGGCTGATGTTTTTGACAGTAAACAGAGTAATGAAAAACTTGAACTTCCTCATTCCTGTTTTCCTGAGGCTAAACTAACTAGTTTAGCTTTTCGATCTCGTGAGATTAAAGCTCTGTTGGTGGACCTTGATGCTTATGGAGGTGTAGACCCAAATGGTATTTTTCCTTTGTTTTTTATAAAGACAGCAGATTTCTTAGCTCCAAATTTATCTGTTATCAAGTTAGCAAGAAGAGGAGCTTTTAGCACTAGTTGGAGAATTGGTAATGTTACTCTTCTATGTAAATGTGTTTGTGGTAGCTCAAATCCCACTGATTACCGCCCAATTTCCATAACTCCCATATTATCTAAAGTTTTTGAACGTCTTCTGGCAAAACGTCTTAATAGGTTTGCTGAAGGTAATCATCTACTCCCTAGTTTGCAATTTGGTTTTCGTAAAGGCCTTGGAGCATGTGATGCCCTTCTCACAATCTCCAATGCTGTACAGAAATCCCTTGATTGTGGTCGGGAAGTTCTATGATTGACCTTGATTTTAGTGCTGCCTTTGACCGTGTTAATCATGAGGCCCTTGTTTTCAAACTGAAAAAGTTGGGAGTGGGTGGGTCGTTTCTTAGCATTATTATTGATTTTTTAAGTAATAGATCTCAAAGAGTTGTTGTTGATGGGCACCATAGTGATTATAGGAATGTGATATCTGGTGTTCCACAGGGTAGTGTTCTTGGCCCATTACTTTTAATACTATATACACATGACATGTGGTTTGGCCTAGAAAACAAGCTTGTTGCATATGCAGATGATGCTACTCTCTTTGCATCAATTCCATCCCCTGAATGTAGATCTAGGGTTGGTGAATCCCTTAATAGAGATTTAGCTAGAATTATTGCATGGTGCAAATTATGGGGTATGAAGTTGAATCCTAACAAAACTCAAAGTATGATTGTAAGTAGGTCAAGGACGGTGGCTCCTCAACATCCGGATCTCAGTATTGATAATGTTTCTTTAAATATGTATGACTCTTTCAAAATTTTAGGTGTGATTCTCGACAGTAAATTTACTTTTGAGAAACATATAAGGTCTGTGTCTTCTTCAATTGCACAAAAAATAGGCTTATTGAGAAAGTCTTTCAAGATTTTAGGCGATCAATCTATTCTGAAGAAGTGTTTTAATTCTTTCATTCTACCTTGTTTTGAGTATTGTTCTCCTGTCTGGTCTTCAGCTGCTGATTCTCATCTTAATTTGTTGGACAAAAACTTACGGTCTATTAAATTTCTTATTCTTGATCTAGATATTAATCTCTGGCACCGTCGTTCAATTAGTTCATTATGCATGTTGCATAAGATTTTTCACAACTCTGACCATCCTTTACATTCAGATCTCCCTGGACAATTCTATCCTGTTCGTAATACTAGGCAGGCAGTTAATTCTAATAGCCAGGCCTTCTCCATCACGAGGCTCAATACTACGCAGTACTCTAGAAGTTTTATTCCAGCTGTTACCAAGTTGTGGAATGATCTTCCTAATCGGGTGGTTGAATCGGTGGAACTTCAAAAATTCAAAGTTGGAGCAAATGCTTTTTTGTTGACCAGGCGGAGATGAGTCTTTTTATAGTTTATTTATGATATATTTTTTTTTAATGTTGTTAAAAGTTTATATATGACATGTCTGTTATGACGTTGTTACTTATTTTAGAATGATTTATTGTTAATTTGTTCTCTTCATTTATTTATTTCCTTATTTCCTTTCCTCACTGGGCTATTTTTCCCTGATGGAGCCCCTGGGCTTATAGCATCTTGCTTTTCAACTAGGGTTGTGGCTTGGATAGTAATAATATATATATATATATATATATATATATATATATATATATATATATATATATATATATATATATATATATATATATATACATATATATATATATATATATATATATATATATATATATATATACATATATATATATATATATATATATATATATATATATATATATATATATATATATATATATATATATCTTATCAATACAACATACAGAAAAAAAATTACAAATCCATTCAAGGATCGAAGACATGATAGAAATAGTCAAATATGGTAGGGGAGGACAGAATCTTATTCAATTAAAATGCTACAAACAACAATTATCAGATTAATATAAGATGTGCAGATGCACTTACTAAAGGAAATCTAACTATTGACCACGAAAATGAATCTGTCAGTTCCCGAGGCATTAAACCAGAGGAATGTATGATACCCCATTGTAAGACTATTTCATCGTTGTTACTGTGACTTTTTACAAAATATAATAAGAGTGTTTAACAGCTGAAATCATAAATCTAAATTCTAACATATACAAATATGATACTAATCTTTTCACCACTTATTGCACGATACAGGCACTTTGTCCAAAGTGAAGGAGGGAGATCAACGTATCACGTAAATTATCAAATGAAATCGTTTACTTCTTGTTTTCTATTACAAATTGTATATTTGTATTCGCTGTCCTTATAATGAATAATAAAAAAACGAAAAGGGAATTATTATAAAAGGTTTGTTTAATCAATAATTTGATGGATTTCTGTCTTCATGGTTTAAAAAATGTGCAAAAAGTATAACGTACTAAATAGGCCTACGTAACGATGAAATGTACCCAAATGGATTCAAGGTTTTACAGTCTTTGGGTGCATTCATATGCAGAAGACGAACTGGGCATCCTATATGCAATAAAATGAAAGCTTATGTACTTCCAAACGATTATTGTAGTTGAACCGAGCTATCAGTGACATCTCCACTTTATTGAACATCGTGAGCTAATGTGTTTTGGTAGACCTCGCTGCATTAGCAGGCGAGTGAGCTTTTTGTCCTATACGCAGTTCGGCTTCACAAATCCGGGAATAGGGCACCTCCAAGTATCAAACCTCATTGGTCCAATCTAGCATATTCGCACAGACGACACAATTACGACGTTCATATCTATTGGTGTAAAGGTAAATTGTATTAAAGAAGACTTATTAACGACGTGTGTTTTGAGAGAAATATTTATTATTATTATTATTATTATTATTATTATTATTATTATTATTATTATTATTATTATTATTAGCTAAGCTACAACCCTAGTTGGAA
>NC_090736.1:66323717-66371217 GCF_036898095.1 Palaemon carinicauda | reverse complement strand
ATAAGTAAATGAAACAGAAGCAAAATATGAATGAGTCAATACAGGGAAAACCGTCATTAATATTGATTATGTATATATATATATATATATATATATATATATATATATATATATATATATATATATATATATATATATATATATATTCAATATTAATGATGGTTTTCCCTGTATTGACTCATTCATACACACACACACACACACACACACACACACACACACACACACACACACACACACACATATATATATATATATATATATATATATATATATATATATATATATATATATATATATATATATATATATATATATATATATATATATATATATATATATACTATGGAATGAAAGAGAAAGGATCGGATTTTGAAAATGAGATAGCGGAACTGGATGATACAAAAAAAAGGGAAGAAAAAAAAAGAAAAAAAAAGATGAACATAGCAAGCTGGAGTAATGTATAATATAACTAGAGGGGCACTCAGTAAAGAGCAGAACTCTGCCGCTACAGCTTGCTTATCGACCTTTTGCTTGTCCTTGACCTTTGGCCTTAAACTGTATTAATTGGCGTGGATTTTCATACACTCAAATATGAACCAAGTTTGAAGTCTCTGTGGTAAGGATGTCCAAACTTATGGCTGATTGCGTGATATGGACGTTTTTCTCTTCTGGACCTTGACCTTTGGCCCTCAAAAATTTAATAATTTAATTTCCAGCTCTTTACAAAACAGTTTAAAATCCCAGAAAGTTTAAGTACATTATGATTAAAATTGTGGCCGTATGGCTGATGACCGGTATTTGACCTTTTGCTTGACCTTTACTTTGGACTCGACCTTAACCTTTGATCTAAATATGTATCAATTGGCGTGGATTTTTTTACACTCAAATATGAATCGAGTTTGAAGTCTCTGTGACATCGATGTCCAAACTTATGGCTAATTACGTGAATTGGACATTTTACTTGACCATGACTTTGACCTTTGACCTCGACCTTCCAAAATTTAATCAGTTACAGCTTTTCACATAACAGTCAATCCCTGCAAGTTTCATTACTCTGGAATTAAAATTGTGTCCAGGAAGGTGTTCACTAACAAGCGCACACACACACACACACACACACACACACACACACACACAAACAGGGGTAAAACATAACCTTCCACCTTCGTTGACGGAGGTGACATAGTCGTATAAAAACAACAATAAAACAAATGAAGAAACCAAGGACAATTACCCAAGAAACGGCAGAGAACGCTGAAGGACAGACAGTTAACTAGAAGAGGTTGAAGACAACAATGACTGAAAGAAAAAGATGGCAATTTTAAGACCAACAGCATCGTTAAATATGTCGTATAAGATAATAGAGGAAAAAAAACTGAAAGCCCAATATAAGACATCGTCATCTTACAATTTCACGTTGGAAATGTCTATAATCATTACAGTAAGCTATGGTGAGGAAAAAATCATGCTAGACACTAATATCGTCTTCTCTTATATAATTCAGCAATGCTTTCAACTTTGGAAATGGAGGCATGAAGAGAAACTATGGTTGAAATGGAAGTGAATGGCTGGATATAATAGAAAATGCAATGGACCAATGTTACTCTTTTAGCTGAAAAGATATTTGATAGTAAAATGATTGGAGAGGATTAGGAAATAGTTTTGAAAATTAATCAGTACGAACAGGATTATTATGTGTAGAGAAGAGGAATAAGCATGCAGTATTGATGATGAACCAGGTTACATAGAACCAATCTAAGTAGCCTAGTGATAAATACAACTTATCAAAATAGGGGATATGAATAAAAACGATAAAAGTTAGTAAATAAAACTTATCTACTGTACACGTAAAGAAAAATTTAGATGAAGTATTGTAAAATAAAAACATTTTGGAAAGGCATTGCAATACCAGCCATCTTTATGGAGCAAATATAATAAAGCTAACAGAAATAGGAAAAAACTACAAAGATTAGAAAAAAGGAGCATATAGGAATATATAGCAGGCCCCTTAACTACAGTACAGCTGTGGATATACTAAGAGAAATGAAAACATCTAAGAAGAGGAAGTTCCAATTAAAAAAAAACCAATGAAACAATATTAAAAAAAACGAAGGCTGATAGTGGAAATTATCAACAAAGTATATATGAGACTTGAACCTAAATATAAGACAAATCCACTTAATGACAAAGATATAAATAAAAGCCAAAATTAGGCTATGGGATATTGACAAGGGGAAAGAAGACTTAGAAAATAAAGCAAGTTTAGAAATAAAAACTATATAGGGAGTAAAATGTTAAATAAAAAAAAATATGAAAAATCGTTTGCTTCGGGAATAATTTCAAAACAAGAATCAATACATCTACATCTAATAGCATGAACAGATAGACTCAAGATGAAGAAAATTAAAATTTTCGTGAATCTAATACTGTTATATTGTGCCAGAAATCTATTAAAGATAATGAACTGCGTTTCAACAGCCATATGAAGAGGGCAGACATATTTGAATCAGTGAAGATGAAATTAGAGAGATCAAATATATTTTATACTGCATTTGCAGAAAAATAATGAGAAATACAACATAAAAAAAAAGAAAATTGCCAAATTACAAACAAATGTGCACTTGAGGAGCCGTTACAAAGATTGGGCCACAAATGGCAAACATTTTCAAGATTGTTTGTTTTGATCGCCTTCCTTCTTGATGGTACAATCTTTCTATCCGAAGATAGTACCTGAACATAAGAAATGTTTATCGACTAGTAAGGCCAGGTAGTTGCAGACGATGCTTTCGGATTTGTTTATCTGGAGGTATTTGTACACGAAAATACATAAAGAAGGTTTGTATAGTGTTTCAATGTTCACTTATCTATTGAATATATCACTATTACAGTAGTAGACGTGTGGGTGGATGTATGATAGAGGCCACCTGTATGTATAGTGACGGTTGACGAAGAATAGGGCTGTTTAAGGGGCATGGCTTGTAGGTTTGGTAAGAAGGAGTGAAATTAGTTAGTATCCCTTTTTTATGCACGTTTGGGGAGCTGACCACTCATATATAATGGTCCCGACCTGTATCGATAGGCCCTTATTACTGATAATCATAATAGACCTATCACTGTATCAGTCCGTGACTGGACCCGTGGGTTTGAATGACTGCACAGACATTGAAAAAAAAAATTCTCATTCCTACATATTATTATTATTATTATTATTATTATTATTATTATTATTATTATTACTTGCAAAGCTACACCCCTACTTGGAAATGCAGGATGCTAAGAGCCTAGGTGCTCCAATATTGAAAATACCCCAGTGAGGATAGGGAGCAAGGAAAAATAGAATATTTTGAGAACAGAAACATTAAGATAAATATCGCCTATATAAACAAAACAGGAGTAAGAGTTTAAGATAGTGTGCCCGAGTGTACCTTCAATCAAGAGAACTCTACTCCAAGGTAGTGGAGGACCATGGTACAGAGGCTATGGCACTACCCAAGAATAGAGAATATTGAAGTAAAATATTGTATAATATTGTATCTAACCCATTTCAGAATTTTGCGATAGAGGGGTAAAAATGGGTAATTTTCACTTTTTTGACTTTTCTCGACTTCAATACATATCTGGTTGCCAGACATAGAAACAATTTTTGCGCCACATTGAGTTGGTATAGAATTTGAGCCCCATACATAGTATAATCAGAATCATGAATAATATTGTATCTAACCCATTTCAGAATTTTGCATTAGAGGAGTAAAAATTGGTAAATTTCACTTTTTTGACATTTCTCGACTGATATACATATCTGGTTGCCAGACATAGAAACAATTTTTGCGCCACATTGAGTTGGTATAGAATTTGAGCCCCATACATAGTATAATCAGAATCATGAATAATATTGTATCTAACCCATTTCAGAATTTTGCATTAGAGGAGTAAAAATTGGTAAATTTCACTTTTTTGACATTTCTCGACTGATATACATATCTGGTTGCCAGACATAGAAACAATTTTTGCGCCACATTGAGTTGGTATAGAATTTGAGCCCCATACATAGTATAATCAGAATCATGAATAATATTGTATCTAACCCATTCCAGAATTTTGCATTAGAGGAGTAAAAATTGGTAAATTTCACTTTTTTGACATTTCTCGACTGATATACATATCTGGTTGCCAGACATAGAAACAATTTTTGCGCCACATTGAGTTGGTATAGAATTTGAGCCCCATACATAGTATAATCAGAATCATGAATAATATTGTATCTAACCCATTTCAGAATTTTGCATTAGAGGAGTAAAAATTGGTAAATTTCACTTTTTTGACATTTCTCGACTGATATACATATCTGGTTGCCAGACATAGAAACAATTTTTGCGCCACATTGAGTTGGTATAGAATTTGAGCCCCATACATAGTATAATCAGAATCATGAATAATATTGTATCTAACCCATTCCAGAATTTTGCATTAGAGGAGTAAAAATTGGTAAATTTCACTTTTTTGACATTTCTCGACTGATATACATATCTGGTTGCCAGACATAGAAACAATTTTTGCGCCACATTGAGTTGGTATAGAATTTGAGCCCCATACATAGTATAATCAGAATCATGAATAATATTGTATCTAACCCATTCCAGAATTTTGCATTAGAGGAGTAAAAATTGGTAAATTTCACTTTTTTGACATTTCTCGACTGATATACATATCTGGTTGCCAGACATAGAAACAATTTTTGCGCCACATTGAGTTGGTATAGAATTTGAGCCCCATACATAGTATAATCAGAATCATGAATAATATTGTATCTAACCCATTTCAGAATTTTGCATTAGAGGAGTAAAAATTGGTAAATTTCACTTTTTTGACATTTCTCGACTGATATACATATCTGGTTGCCAGACATAGAAACAATTTTTGCGCCACATTGAGTTGGTATAGAATTTGAGCCCCATACATAGTATAATCAGAATCATGAATAATATTGTATCTAACCCATTTCAGAATTTTGCATTAGAGGAGTAAAAATTGGTAAATTTCACTTTTTTGACATTTCTCGACTGATATACATATCTGGTTGCCAGACAGAGAAACAATTTTTGCGCCACATTGAGTTGGTATAGAATTTGAGCCCCATACATAGTATAATCAGAATCATGAATAATATTGTATCTAACCCATTCCAGAATTTTGCATTAGAGGAGTAAAAATTGGTAAATTTCACTTTTTTGACATTTCTCGACTGATATACATATCTGGTTGCCAGACAGAGAAACAATTTTTGCGCCACATTGAGTTGGTATAGAATTTGAGCCCCATACATAGTATAATCAGAATCATGAATAATATTGTATCTAACCCATTCCAGAATTTTGCGATAGAGGGGTAAAAATGGGTAATTTTCACTTTTTTGACTTTTCTCGACTGATATACATATCTGGTTGCCAGACATAGAAACAATTTTTGCGCCACATTGAGTTGGTATAGAATTTGAGCCCCATACATAGTATAATCAGAATCATGAATAATATTGTATCTAACCCATTCCAGAATTTTGCGATAGAGGGGTAAAAATGGGTAATTTTCACTTTTTTTACTTTGCTCGACTGAAATACATATCTGGTTGCCAGACATAGAAACAATTTTTGCGCCACATTGAGTTGGTATAGAATTTGAGCCCCATACATAGTATAATCAGAATCATGAATAATATTGTATCTAACCCATTCCAGAATTTTGCATTAGAGGAGTAAAAATTGGTAAATTTCACTTTTTTGACATTTCTCGACTGATATACATATCTGGTTGCCAGACATAGAAACAATTTTTGCGCCACATTGAGTTGGTATAGAATTTGAGCCCCATACATAGTATAATCAGAATCATGAATAATATTGTATCTAACCCATTCCAGAATTTTGCATTAGAGGAGTAAAAATTGGTAAATTTCACTTTTTTGACATTTCTCGACTGATATACATATCTGGTTGCCAGATATAGAAAAAATTTTTGCGCCACATATAGTTGGTATAGAATTTGAGCCCCATACATAGTATAATCAGAATCATGAATAATATTGTATCTAACCCATTCCAGAATTTTGCATTAGAGGAGTAAAAATTGGTAAATTTCACTTTTTTGACATTTCTCGACTGATATACATACCTGGTTGCCAGACATAGAAACAATTTTTGCGCCACATTGAGTTGGTATAGAATTTGAGCCCCATACATAGTATAATCAGAATCATGAATAATATTGTATCTAACCCATTCCAGAATTTTGCATTAGAGGAGTAAAAATTGGTAAATTTCACTTTTTTGACATTTCTCGACTGATATACATATCTGGTTGCCAGACATAGAAACAATTTTTGCGCCACATTGAGTTGGTATAGAATTTGAGCCCCATACATAGTATAATCAGAATCATGAATAATATTGTATCTAACCCATTTCAGAATTTTGCATTAGAGGAGTAAAAATTGGTAAATTTCACTTTTTTGACATTTCTCGACTGATATACATACCTGGTTGCCAGACATAGAAACAATTTTTGCGCCACATTGAGTTGGTATAGAATTTGAGCCCCATACATAGTATAATCAGAATCATGAATAATATTGTATCTAACCCATTCCAGAATTTTGCATTAGAGGAGTAAAAATTGGTAAATTTCACTTTTTTGACATTTCTCGACTGATATACATATCTGGTTGCCAGACATAGAAACAATTTTTGCGCCACATTGAGTTGGTATAGAATTTGAGCCCCATACATAGTATAATCAGAATCATGAATAATATTGTATCTAACCCATTCCAGAATTTTGCATTAGAGGAGTAAAAATTGGTAAATTTCACTTTTTTGACATTTCTCGACTGATATACATATCTGGTTGCCAGACATAGAAACAATTTTTGCGCCACATTGAGTTGGTATAGAATTTGAGCCCCATACATAGTATAATCAGAATCATGAATAATATTGTATCTAACCCATTCCAGAATTTTGCATTAGAGGAGTAAAAATTGGTAAATTTCACTTTTTTGACATTTCTCGACTGATATACATACCTGGTTGCCAGACATAGAAACAATTTTTGCGCCACATTGAGTTGGTATAGAATTTGAGCCCCATACATAGTATAATCAGAATCATGAATAATATTGTATCTAACCCATTCCAGAATTTTGCATTAGAGGAGTAAAAATTGGTAAATTTCACTTTTTTGACATTTCTCGACTGATATACATATCTGGTTGCCAGACAGAGAAACAATTTTTGCGCCACATTGAGTTGGTATAGAATTTGAGCCCCATACATAGTATAATCAGAATCATGAATAATATTGTATCTAACCCATTCCAGAATTTTGCGATAGAGGGGTAAAAATGGGTAATTTTCACTTTTTTGACTTTTCTCGACTGATATACATATCTGGTTGCCAGACATAGAAACAATTTTTGCGCCACATTGAGTTGGTATAGAATTTGAGCCCCATACATAGTATAATCAGAATCATGAATAATATTGTATCTAACCCATTCCAGAATTTTGCGATAGAGGGGTAAAAATGGGTAATTTTCACTTTTTTTACTTTGCTCGACTGAAATACATATCTGGTTGCCAGACATAGAAACAATTTTTGCGCCACATTGAGTTGGTATAGAATTTGAGCCCCATACATAGTATAATCAGAATCATGAATAATATTGTATCTAACCCATTCCAGAATTTTGCATTAGAGGAGTAAAAATTGGTAAATTTCACTTTTTTGACATTTCTCGACTGATATACATATCTGGTTGCCAGACATAGAAACAATTTTTGCGCCACATTGAGTTGGTATAGAATTTGAGCCCCATACATAGTATAATCAGAATCATGAATAATATTGTATCTAACCCATTCCAGAATTTTGCATTAGAGGAGTAAAAATTGGTAAATTTCACTTTTTTGACATTTCTCGACTGATATACATATCTGGTTGCCAGACATAGAAACAATTTTTGCGCCACATTGAGTTGGTATAGAATTTGAGCCCCATACATAGTATAATCAGAATCATGAATAATATTGTATCTAACCCATTCCAGAATTTTGCGATAGAGGGGTAAAAATGGGTAATTTTCACTTTTTTGACTTTTCTCGACTGATATACATATCTGGTTGCCAGACATAGAAACAATTTTTGCGCCACATTGAGTTGGTATAGAATTTGAGCCCCATACATAGTATAATCAGAATCATGAATAATATTGTATCTAACCCATTTCAGAATTTTGCATTAGAGGAGTAAAAATTGGTAAATTTCACTTTTTTGACATTTCTCGACTGAAATACGTATCTGGTTGCCAGACAGAGAAACAATTTTTGCGCCACATTGAGTTGGTATAGAATTTGAGCCCCATACATAGTATAATCAGAATCATGAATAATATTGTATCTAACCCATTCCAGAATTTTGCATTAGAGGAGTAAAAATTGGTAAATTTCACTTTTTTGACATTTCTCGACTGATATACATACCTGGTTGCCAGACATAGAAACAATTTTTGCGCCACATTGAGTTGGTATAGAATTTGAGCCCCATACATAGTATAATCAGAATCATGAATAATATTGTATCTAACCCATTTCAGAATTCTGCAGATTGATGGATAAAAACGGGTAACTTCAAAGTTGGGTTACTTAGGTTTCATACTGGTGCTAGTATTACGTTATGGGTTGGAGGTTAGCTGTGGAAAAAGACCGAGAATTTATCAACATAGGCTATAACACTTCAACGTCCAAATATCCTGAGCGGGATCTTTAAAACACCTACTTTGTGGTATTCAAGGTGAACAAGTTCATGCTTGAATGAAATTTACTCTTTGGCAACTCATAGCTACACTCCTCTGCTCTTTGAGTCAGCCAATCAAAAGCTGCCTGCCCCTCTCATCAAAACTGTTGGGCGTTCGAAAGACACCTCAGGCATCCTCTGGTTGGAAAAGCGTCAAGACATATCGCAGCTACCTCCACAGATTTGCCCACTCCCCCAACCTTCGTAATCATGGTAAGTACACAGTGACTGTGAGATAGTGAAGCCTACCTTTTGATGTGGATTTGCAGTGCTTTAGTGTTACTGAAGTGTCGTAGTGACTAATGAAAAAAGTATTGATCACATGCGGGATACTTAGGTCGAGTTTAGAGAGACCACGCTCATCCCACGTGGAACCTTTTGGACCGTAACGGTTAAACCAGCCAATAGAATACGACACCTAACAAATTTATTTTAGTGCTTGGTTTAGAAATTTTTGAATATTTTTACTAAAAATTATAGTGATGATTTAGAGATGTTAGGTTCATGTGCATGTAAATTATTAACTTACAAGGGATTGAATGATAGGTTTTTGTTAGGCAAAGTTACATTTTTTCCATTACATGAATTTAGAATTGTTTTTTTTATGTTTTTGCAGTTTCACAGCCATATGTTTTATGGGCATCGCAATGCTGCATTGGAGATTCAGGATTGTACACCATGGGTAGCCCCTGACGATGCTGAAGGAAGTGATGTGGACGAGGGCCCTTTGGACGTTAACAGTGATGACGACGACCCTACCGATGTTCCTGACGCAGGCCTTACTCAGGAGGATGCCTTTGACCCTTCTATCTCTGGAGGTTAGTATGAGAGAGAGAGAGAGAGAGAGAGAGAGAGAGAGAGAGAGAGAGAGAGAGAGAGAGAGAGAGAGAGAGAGAGAGAGAGAGAGAGAGAGATATCTGTTTTAAAAATTGTTTTTAAAAGTCTTGTTGTTATAAGGGTTCTTTAAATTTTGTTGCTCTTTAAATGGTGTGTAAACAATGGGTATTTTTAAAACTTATTTGTTTACTTGCATTCTCACTGACATACACATGCACACACATGCTCTCACACAAGCACACATTAATGCACTCACACATGCACACGCAAGCACACACAATGCACACACACAATGCACACACACATGCAGACCCACATGCACACACACAAGCACACATGCATGCACACACAAGCACACATGCATGCACAAACACAAGCACACATGATTCATTTACTGTTTCACTAATGTTACTTTATTCTTGTTTCAGCTCGCAAGGTCAATGTTGTCCCTCAGGAGATGCCTGTGGAAGAGGAAGCTGAGGTTGAGCATAAGAGGTCTCGTGCTGATGAATGGAAAAAGGACGACATTGATATCTAGTCCCTGCCAAACTTCATTCATCCACAGCCGGACTTTTTGAGGGAACCTTATGAATATTTCTCCCAGTTCTTCACAGCTGAATTGTGGGAACACATTGTGTTCCAATCCAACCTGTATTCAAGACAGAAGGATGTAAGTAGCAACTTCCACATATCAGAAGAGGATCTTATGGTTTTCCTTTGCCTCATCATGTACATGGGCCTGGTTTCCCTCCCTAGCATAGTCGACTTCTGGGCCGTGAAGACCAGGAGTCCTCAAGTTGCAGACTTCATGTCCAGGAACCGCTTCAAGTCAATTTGATCTTCCCTTCACTTCAACGACAATGACCAGGCAGCAACCACAGCCTCCCAAGATTGATTCTTCAAGGTGAGAGTCCCCTTCACCGAGGTCAAAAGAGTTCCTGAATTTCCCGAGACCCCTATCCACTCCATTGAAGTGATCGTCACCTACAAGGGCACAAGGGCCGGTAACCTTCACCAGCATGTAGCCAAGAAGCCTGACAAGTGGGGGTACAAGTTGTTCTGCCGCTCCAGCGTGGCTAGATTTGTGCTGGATGTACGAGGAATGCAAGGTGGCCCTATGCCTCACTAAAAGTAGGAATTGCTTTGCTTCCTTTCATAAGGTTTGTAAGTAAGTGTGTACTGTATGTTTCAATTTTTATAATTATGAGTAAGTTTTATTATATTTTGTGTATTTTTTTACTCTTTTTGTTTTGTATTGTATATTGTATTTCTTATATTAATTAAATTGTAAAGCCATCTCTGTGTTTCTGTTATACATTGGAACAAAAAAAAGTGATTCATCAATAATAATCATATGATTTGTGGGCAAATCAACTTTAGTATAAACATGAAAAAGTTTACCGTTATGGCCCAAACGATCCCATATGAGATGAGCATGGTCCGCCTAAACTTGCCCAAGTTACCTATATGGGATATTTTATTGCATGCAATTATTTCACTAATTTTGAAACTTTTTTGAAAATACATAGGAGTAAAAAGGTCTTGATATTTACCAATATAATAACCTACTAAAAGGATTTTTTAAAGTTTCCCATAAAACCTAGGGTGGACTTTAAAGGGATAATGTGTTTTACGATTGCTGTCGCAGTTACAGGAATATTAGAGTTGAAGTTCTGTCTTAGTAGGCTTGTTTCTGGACAATGCAATAGGTAGTGTTGCAGAGGTTCATCTGTCAGTTGCCGACAGTTGTTGTCTTTCCGGTCTGTTGTGCTGCTGTGGCCTTGTCGATATCGATGATGATTTGCCAGTTGCATAGATATCCTAGTTGCAGTCTGCAAATAATGACTGCAACTTAGCGGGGAATATTTCTTGTAATAGGATACGGGATTAGGTTAGTTGCTTTGATGTACCATTTGGCCAATCTGGAGCCATCAAGAAAGGCTAGCCTTACTTCACTTGTCTTTTGCATGTTGTAAAAGGCTATCCTTTGATTCTTGATGGTTTTCAGTGATGTTGAAGTGATATTGATTGTCTAGCACATTATTGCAGACTTGGCTAGGTAATCGGCCTCGTCATTTCCAATGATTCCAGTGTGTTGGAATTCAATTCAGGATGATCAGCCTATTGTTGCTTTGGTGACCTAATGCTAGATACAGTACTGAATTGCTGTGATTAGGTAGACATTTTCAGTGGGTTCTTTTTTGCTGAGAGCCCGAATGGCTCCTCTTGAATCCGTGTGGATTGTTGTATTTCATCCAGGTAGACTGGCCGAGTGTTCTAGGGCTTTTGGCAATCGCCACTAGCTCAGTTTGCAGGGTGGAGGCGTGGTTGGAAAGCCTCCAGTTTTCTCTGTAGCCTGATGGAGAAATGATTGTTGCTGCTGCTGCTGTTGCAAGGATATCATAATCCAGTGATCCATCAGTATAGCAGATGTTCAAGGCGTAGGTGTTGCCGATTGCATTTTCGGCTGCTGCTGTAAGTTGTTCTGGCGTGCAGAGAGCTTTGCTTGCTGCTGGGAGGATGGTAAAGTTGTACTGGAAGGGGTTTGGTGACCACGGGGCCGAAGTGATGTAGCCATTGTGCTTTTATTTCTTATAGGCTTCATTTTGCATTTGCATTCCTCTAAGTGTATCCAGCAGTCTCTTTGCGTGTGTCCTTGGAGGATCAATCTCCTCTGCCAAGGATAAGGTGTCAATTGAGGTTGTTGTTCAGAAGTCTCTGTCTGCTTTGAATGACTTGAATATAATGCTGCAATTTCTGATATCTATCCTAGCCGAAATGAAAATTTGTTTAGTTTCATCTCTTTAGAAGCAGTCTTCGCCATATTTGAGAGCTTCTGATGAGTCTCATGACATTGTTTCGTACCACTTCTAAGGAAGCTTTTTGAGTTTCACTCACTGAGGTGACTGTAGGTGCTGCATAGTCGATGTGGGATTGAATTGTTAAATGTAGAACAGCCTTAGGAGGCTGTTTGATACTCCTTATTTAAGGGAGTCCGTTCATTTTATGGCTGAGAGGCGAATTTTTGTTTTCTCTCTGAAATAGGTTAATTCGCTGGTAGGTAATAGTTTTATTGATGATTACTCCTAGATACATAAAATGGGGGATAAAAATAAGTAATTTTCATGTTTTTTACTTTTATTGAAAAAATAATAATCTCTGTCAGACGTAGAAATAATATTTTCGACATATTGGGATGGTATAAAAATTAAACCACATACGTAGTATAATAAAAATTATGTATAATATTGTATCTAACCCATTTCAGAATTCTGCAGATTGAGGGGTAAATATGGGTAGTTTTCAAGTTATTTTTTACTTTTCTTGAAAAAAATACATATCTGGTTGCCAGACATAGAAATGATTTTTGCGCAGCATTGACTTGGTATATAATTTGATCCACATACATAGTTTAAACCAAATCTTGTATAATATTGTAGATAACCCATTTCAAAATTCTGCAGACTAAGGGGTAGAAATGAGTAATTTTCACATTTTTTACTTTTCCCAACTAAACTACATCTGGTGGCCAGACATAAAAATAATTTTGAAGACTCATTGAGCTTGTATAGAACTTGAACCACATACATAGTATAATGAGAATCTTGTATAATATTGAATCTAACCCATTTCAGAATTCTGCAGATTGGGGGATAAAAATGGGTAATTTTCACTTTTTTTACTTTTCTCGAAAAAATACATCTCTGGTTGCCAGACAGAAATGTTATTGGCAATTTGAGTTTACATTTAACCTATTAATATACAGTATGACTCATATGTTTGCTTGGAAATCATTTTAACTCAAGATAATTTTTTATTATAGTACTTTAATTATAGCAAAAATTACATTGACTATAAATTTCAATCAAAAGGCCATCTTTATACTTAAAGGTGTTTTTTTTTTTTAACCACAAAAATATTATTGGACATTTGAATTTATATTTAACCTAACAATACATGACTTGACTGTTCACATGTAAATACCATTGAGTCAAGATGATTTTTTTTTTCAGTATAATACTTCAATAAATATTATGGGGTGATCTGGTAGCAGCAGCATCTGAGGTGATCTGGTGTCAGCGGCATGTGGCGTGCCCTCTTGGCAGTGGCATCTTGCATGACCTGGTGGCAGCGGCATCTGGCAAAAATCAACTTGACTATAAATTTCAATCAAAAGGCCATCTTTATACTTAAAGGTGCTTTTTTGAACCACAAAATATTATTGGACATTTGAATTTTTATTTAACTTTACAATACATGACTTGACTGTTCACATGTAAATACCTTTGAGTCAGGATGATTTTTTTTTTTCAGTATAATACTTCAATAAATATTATGGGGTGATCTGGTAGCAGCAGTATCTGGGGTGACCTGGTGACAGCGGCATCAGTCATGACCTGGTGGCAGCGGCATCTGGCAAAAATCAACTTGACTATAAATTTCAATCAAAAGGCCATCTTTATACTTAAAGGTGCTTTTTTGAACCACAAAATATTATTGGACATTTGAATTTATATTTAACTTCACAATACATGACTTGACTGTTCACATGTAAATACCTCCGAGTCAAGATTATTTTTTTTTTCAGTATAATAATACAACATAAATATACCAAGGCACCTCCCCCAATTTTGGGGGGTTGCCGACATCAACAAATGAAACAAAACAAAAAGGGGACCTCTACTCTCTACGTTCCTCCCAGCCTGACAAGGAACCCAACCGAGTTCAGTTGGTACTGCTACGGTGCCACAGCCCACCCTCCCACCCTCCCCCGTTGTCCACCACAGATGAAGCTTCATAATGCTGAATCCCCTACTGCTGCTACCTCCGCGGTCATCTAAGGCACCGGAGGAAGCAGCAGGGCCTACTGGAACTGCGTCACAATTGCTCGCCATTCATTCCTATTTCTAGCACGCTCTCTTGCCTCTCTCACATCTATCCTCCTATCACCAAGAGCTTCCTTCACTCCATCCATCCACCCAAACCTTGGTCTTCCCCTTGTACTTCTCCCATCAACTCTTGCATTCATCACCTTCTTTAGCAGACAGCCATTTTCCATTCTCTCAACATCGCCAAACCACCTCAACAGATTCATATCCACTCTAGCTGCTAACTCATTTCTTACACCCGTTCTCACTCTCACCACTTTGTTTCTAACCCTATCTACTCGAGATACACCAGCCATACTCCTTAGACACTTCATCTCAAACACATTCAATTTCTGTCTCCATCACTTTCATTCCCCACAACTCCGATCCATACATCACAGTTGGTACAATCACTTTCTCATATAGAACTCTCTTTACATTCATGCCCAACCCTCTATTTTCTACTACTCCCTTAACTGCCCCCAACACTTTGCATCCTTCATTCACTCCCTGACGTACATCTGCTTCCACTCCACCATTGGCTGCAACAACAGACCCCAAGTACTTGAACTGATCCACCTCCTGAAGTAACTCTCCATTCAACATGACATTCAACCTTGCACCACCCTCCCTTCTCGTACATCTCATAACCTTACTCTTACCCACATTAACTCTCAACTTCCTTCTCTCACACACCCTTCCAAATTCTGTCACTAATCGCCCAAGCTTCTCTTCCGCATCTGCAACCAGTACAGTATCATCCGCAAACAACAACGATTTACCTCCCATTCATGATCATTCTCGCCTACCAGTTTTAATCCTCGTCCAAGCACTCGAGCATTCACCTCTCTCACCACTCCATCAACATACAAGTTAAACAACCACGGCGACATCACACATCCCTGTCTCAGCCCCACTCTCACCGGAAACCAATCACTCACCTTCATTTCCTATTCTAACACATGCTTTACTACCTTTGTAGAAACTTTTCACTGCTTGCAACAACCTTCCACCAACTCCATATAACCTCATCATATTCAACATTGCTTCCCTATCAACTCTATCATATGCTTTCTCCAGATCCATAAATGCAACATACACCTCCTTACCTTTTGCTAAATATTTCTCGCATATCTGCCTAACTGATAAAATCTGATTCATACAACCCCTACCTCTTCTAAAACCACCCTGTACTTTTAAGATTGCATTCTCTGTTTTATCTTTAATCCTATTAATCATTACTCTACCATACACTTTTCCAACTACACTCAACAACTAATACCTCTTGAATTACAACACTCATGCCACATCTCCCTTACCCTTATATAGTGGTACAATACATGCACAAACCCAATCTACTGGTACCATTGACAACACAAAACACATATTAAACAATCTCACCAACCATTCAAGTACAGTCACACCCCCTTCCTTCAACATCTCAGCTCTCACACCATCCATACCAGATGCTTTTCCTACTCTCGTTTCATCTAGTGCTCTCCTCACTTCCTCTATTGTAATCTCTCTCTCTCATTCTCATCTCCCATCACCGGGACCTCAACACCTGCAACAGCAATTATATATGCCTCCCTATTATCCTCAACATTCAGTAAACTTTCAAAATATTCCGGCCACCTTTTCCTTGCCTCCTCTCATTTTAACAACCTTCCATTTCCATCTTTCACTGTCTCTTCAATTCTTGAGCCAGCCTTCCTTACTTTCTTCACTTCTTTCCAAAACAACTTTTTCTTATTCTCTTCATATGACTGACCCAATCCCTGACCCCACCTCAGGTCAGCTGCCCTCTTTGCCTCGCGTACCTTGAGCTTTACTTCCACATTTTTTCTCTATATTTTTCATACTTCTCTATACTATTACTTTGCAGCCATTCTTCAAAAGCCCTCTTTTTCTCTCCACTTTTACCTTCACTCCTTCATTCCACCATTCATTGCCCTTCCTCATGCTGCCTCCAACAACCTTCTTGCCACATACATCACTTGCAATCCCAACAAAATTTTCTTTTATTAACTTCCACTCCTCTAAATTACCAGTTTCTCTTACTCTCACTTCGTCATATGCCATTTTCAACCTTTCCTGATATTTACTTTTTACCCCCGGTTTTATTAGCTCCTTCAACCCTCACTAGCTCCCTTTTACATCCACCTACTCTATTCCCCCATTCTTTTGCTACAACTAATTTTCCTTTCACCAAAAAATGATCAGACATACCGTTAGCCATACCCCTAAACACGTGCACGTCTTTCAATCTTCCAGACATTCTTTTAGTTAGCAACACAATCCATTAATGCCCTTTCTACTACTCTTCCATTTGCCACTCTTACCCATGTATACTTGTTTTTATCTTTCTTTTTGAAAAAGCTAGCATTTATTACCATCTCTTGTTCAACACACATATCTACCAGTCTCTCACCACTCTCATTTTCACCTGGTACGCCATACTTCCCAATGACACCTTATACCTCTCCAGCGCCCACTCAAGCATTTAAGTCACCCATGACAACTACATAATTCCTTCTACACACCTAGTTAATTCATTCCAGAACTCATTCTGCTCTTCTTCACTTTTCTCACTACCTGGCCTATACGCACTGACAAACGAGGGCCAACATTCCCTACCCAACCTAACCCTTACCCACATTAAACTAAATGATATCTCCTTCCATTCCACTACTTTACCTGTCATCCATTCACTCAGCAATAAAGCCACAACCTCTCTCGCTCTTCCCCTTTCAATCCCAGACACTCTACCAGACATTTCACCAAACATCACTTCACCCTTTCCTTTTATCTTCGTCTCACTCAAGACCAATACATCCATCCTTCTATTCCTAAACATACTTCTAATCTCACATCTTTTATTCTCTATCGTACTACATCCACGCACATTCAAACACCCCAAAACTAGAGTGCGGGGAGCAGTCACTCTCCCCCAGCTCCATCTCTTTGTTGACATCTCGCAGGATTATTTATTATGGGGTGATCTGGTAGCAGCAGCACGTGGGGTGATCTGGTGTCAGCGGCATGTGGCGTGCCCTCTTGGCAGTGGCATCTTGCATGACCTGGTGGCAGCGGCATCTGGCAAAATTACATTGACTATAAATTTCAATCAAAAGGCCATCTGTATACTTAAAGGTGCTTTTTTGAACCACAAAAATATTATTGGACATTTGAATTTATATTTAACTTAACAATATATGACTTGACTGTTCACATGTAAATACCTTTTGAGTCAAGATTATTTTTTTTTTCAGTATAATACTTCAATAAATATTATGGGGTGATCTGGTAGCAGCAGCATCTGAGGTGATCTGGTGTCAGCGGCATGTGGCGTGCCCTCTTGGCAGTGGCATCTTGCATGACCTGGTGGCAGCGGCATCTGGCAAAAATTACATTGACTATAAATTTCAATCAAAAGGCCATCTGTATACTTAAAGGTGCTTTTTTGAACCACAAAGAATATTATTGGACATTTGAATTTATATTTAACTTAACAATATATGACTTGACTGTTCACATGTAAATACCTTTTGAGTCAAGATGATTTTTTTTTTTCAGTATAATACTTCAATAAATATTATCGGGGTGATCTGGTAGCAGCAGCATCTGAGGTGATCTGGTGTCAGCGGCATGTGGCGTGCCCCTCTTGGCAGTGGCATCTTGCATGACCTGGTGGCAGCGGCATCTGGCAAAAATCAACTTGACTATAAATTTCAATCAAAAGGCCATCTGTATACTTAAAGGTGCTTTTTTGAACCACAAAAATATTATTGGACATTTGAATTTATATTTAACTTAACAATATATGACTTGACTGTTCACATGTAAATACCTTTGAGTCAAGATGATTTTTTTTTCATTATAATAATACTTCAATCGGTATTATGGGGTGATCTGGTAGCAGCAGTATCTGGGGTGACCTGGTGACAAGCGGCATCAGTCATGACCTGGTGACAGCGGCATCAGTCATGACCTGGTAACAGCGGCATCAGTCATGACCTGGTAACAGCGGCATCAGTCATGACCTGGTGGCAGCAGCATCTGGGGTGATCTAGTGGCAGCAGCATCTGGGGTAATCTGGTGGCAGTGGCTTCTGGCATGACCTGATGGCAGCAGCATCTGGGATGATCTGGTGGCAGCAGCATCTGGAGTGATCTAGTGGCAGCAGCATCTGGAGTGATCTAGTGGCAGCAGCATCTGGAGTGATATGGTTGCAGTGGGTTCCAGCCTGACCTGGTGGCAGTGGCTTCCAGCCTGACCTGGTGGCAGTGGCATCTTGCATGACCTAGTGGCAGCGACATCTTGCATGACCTGGTGGCAGTGGCATCTGACGTTAGCTGTTAGCCGTGGTGGCCAGCAATGGTCTACTCCTGGATGGTAGGCAACAGATCAAAACTCTTCTACTCCTCCTCAATGCACCCTTTCATTAATTCAACAGCCATTTTATACCTGTACAATGTTGCAAATTCAGGGTGGACTGGTAGTTTTCTTCCTCAAAACAATGGCTTTGGCAGTAGCGCAGACAAATACACCACAGCTACTACCATCATTCTGCTTTTGGAAAGCCTTGTTGGAACTGAAAAAACAGCATCTCCAGTCACTGAACTTTATTATCTCACCTTCGTGTACGAGGACCTCATATGCTAGATACCTGAATAACTGGAATACAAGATCCCTGTTTTCTGTTGTTAAAGAATTGGAATAATATACAATTTTGTTCTTCATGTCAACCACACACATTGTCCAGTGTCTATTCTCATCCTCGTTGATAGGTATCAAAACAAAATCAAAACGGGCCCATGATAAATGCCTACTTTCACTTCCATAAACAACAATTTTGGTGAAATTTCCTGACAGAAGCTTTTGACTGAACCATCCAGAGTCCACAGAATGGATCTTCCCAATGGAAAGATTGCACAAGAGATGCATATATGCATTTATCTCCTTTGATGTGAGCCAGTTCTGTGGTTTAGTGAGTGAATTTATCATCCGCTGGTCAATAACCATGTTTTGAATGACAGTTTGTTTAAACTTCCTTCTTTGCAAGGTGACCTCATCTAAAGAACCCAGTGACAAGGATTCCAACTGTGAAAAGTCCAGACTGCAATAACTTGGCAAGACATACACGACTGTAGAAGGCTGCTTGTCATAAAACAATAACACCTCCGAGCAACTCTGTAGAGATACAGCATTCCCAGTACTTGAGTCACTTTGTTTCTCTAACCTTCCACCAACTTTTTTAACAAACTGCAAGCTCCTCCACTGTCAAACGCAAGGGCAGACACTGCGGTATATGTTCCTCCAAGAAGAGGTAGAGCACATATGACAGATGACTGGATGTTCAAGGTTGAGATTTCTGGAACATAGAAATCGCCAGTCATGAGAGAGGTGCAGTCTTTGACATGCACCAATAATGTTTTTGGCAGAGCTGAAACAAAAACTTGGAAATTATCGCTCTGACAATTGCATCGTTGTGGGAAATCAGAGGGACCAACTTTTTGCAAAGCATCCACACAGGTGGAAACAGTCAGCCTATCCACTTCTAAAATCAGCAACTGCGACGACTTATGCTTTCTGCGTTGACAATTTCTACACTTCCATATCTTCTCGCAAACACTCTGAAAGCATTCTATTCCAACTGAGACACTATTCTCATCTTGTTTAAATAAAAAAGTATCAACTGCTTCTATTAGTTCAATACAGGATCTATATGAACAAGAAATAGTCCCAAGTCCTGATTCCAGTGCTTCCAAAGTATGGTTGTCAATATGGCCAGATGCTATCGATTTCAACATTTGTTTCTTCAAAGACATCGAACGAGCTTGACCAAAATTTTCAGTTGAAGCTTGTTGCAGCCACCAGTATAAGACAGGCACTTCAACATTGGCCTAATAATAGCTGGAATCTTGGCAGGCACTCTGTCATACATGAAGACATAAGAACCACTTGCAAGTCTACTGTCATTCAAAGGTCTGGTACTGACATTTAAATCATCATATTCAATGAAATGCTGTTTGGTTTTGTCCAACACAAAGGTTGTGTAATGTCCTGTTGCTAAGGAAGCCCCATGATGACAAAACAACACTTTTGAGGTGGTAGGACATGTTACTTGAAATATTTGTATCACAGAATTGGCTCAAATTCAGAACTTGGTCAATTTCAATTTTGTCCATAACCTTTGATGATCTTCCATTTTCAAAGCGAAATCGTTTCAAAAGAATGATGACTGTGTTTGGAAGTTGCACTATTTTATATGACTGGGCTAGCATCTTCTTCACACTGATTGCACTCGACTGTCTTTCACTACCGAAGTTTTGACTTTGGCTCATTAGCTGAAATAAGGTGATTCTTCCTCTGACTTTGCTGGACTTATCAGGAAATGCAAGTAGTAAGTCATGTTCTAATCCTTCTAAATTACATCCATTTTTCTTGCAAACTCTAGTTTCTCTTATCAAAACTCTCGATCTTTTTTTTCGCCCATGAACTGTACAATGGAGGTATAAAACTCGTGAACGTCTTGCTGTTGTTCAATTGTGAAAGCATCTGGATTTGCATCAACTACACACTTCAATGCCTGTTCAACTAGTTGAGATGGTACCTGGTCTTTACACTCTCTCTCACATTTGAGAAACATTAATATGTCCAGTATGCTGTTCTTTTCTTTGTCTATTGCTTGCCTCCGTTTACCACATGACTCGACTTCAACAGGACTCTGTTTTGTAGTGCTTTCAAGCATCCTGGTTGAGATGTTACTGGCATGTAATGCTTGTATGGTAGCATTAAACCAGCAGGTGTTACCCTTATTTAGCATTCCACAAGACTGGATGCTGTTTGTGTCCGAGTGGTCACCCACAGGTGTACAAATCTTTCCACGATGAGAGTCTTGTTTCTTCTCAGTTGCAGGCAGAGAAAATTTGTCATTTGGTGGCGACTGAAAAATGCCTTTTGTCCTCTTTAAATTTGCTGGCTGAGGTTTTCTCTTTGCCCATCTTTCCTGCAGTAGCTGGGTTTTCTTTTTATAGGTATTCTTCTGATGCTTCCCAATCAAAGATGGGGCTTTGAGGCAGTCACGGGCTGCAATAATCTGGGCCGAAGTAGTTGCCTCATACAGCATATGTGAGAATACATCTATTCTTGATTGAGTTCTGTCATCCAAATGAAGGTTTTTGATAATTCTAAATCTGTTTTCTGAGAGAGCAGTTGTCTTTGCCAAAATGAGCGAGTTTTTGTGCATCTTGTATAATGGATTGAAGGTTGTCAAGTCTCCAAGCAGCAAAGCAGACCAAAGGGGAAACAGTGGTAAATAAAACTTCAGGATATGCTCCATATACTTCAAACTGAAGAAAGGATTTGCTTCTTTATCAGAGGAATCAGTATCAGTGTTTGCTGCAATTTGATTTGCCCATGTTTTGAAAGGTGATTTGTCTCCAAGCAGTAAATAATCTTCTTCAGTATAAGACCCGGACTTCACAATCTTCTCATCGCCTGGTGTTCCTTCTGTCTGTACACTTGTCTCTGCATCTGCTACTGAGGTATCGAAATTGTTAATTTTCACCATCAGTCTCTCAACACTTTGTTTTGTCACAGCATTCAGCGTAGGATTTTTCAAAGAGACACATATATCGTGCAGGATCTGTTCAGCTTCGGACATAGTTCTAGCGTTCATCAGTAAACTTATCATGTACATTCCAAACTTTATATTTCTTTTGTAGTTGAGAAGACAGAATTTCTTAACCTTGTTCATAAAATGGCTGGCACACAAATGGACAATGGTTTTCTTTGTAGCATCAGTCACACTAGCTGTACCTTTAAAAATATTCCAACATCTTTGTAGATATCCATTCAGAGTCTCCCAATTAAAGCCTTTAATGGCTGCCAAAATCAAAACCATCGATTCATCACTTTTTATAATTCTTGGCTGGCAGACAGAATTATGACCAAACAACACTTTCTCTTTATGTCGAAGACACTCGAGAAAACCAAGAATTACAGGAAAAGACTGATCTTCAGTTATCATAGAAGCTACAGGGACACCTCCTTTTCCCTGTATTGGATTTTTTACAATCAATTCATAGAAAAGGAACCTTTTTCCATCTTCACTGCGCTTTACAACACTACCAGTGGCATCCCAGTAAATAGGTTGAGTGCTTGCTAGTTTATGAAAGAACCGGACTCCAGCTTCAGATATGTATATAATGTAAGTTGGATGATCACTTGATCTTTGAATAAAGCCAAAGTTTCCATTGCGTTTTTGCTCTTTCATCTGCATACGGACACTGATGATGGGTTCTGGATGGAGTTTTCCCTTTTGACGACTCTCATAGGCAATCTGATTCAAGATTCGAGAGTCTTTGCCAATGCCATTAACATTGCCTGATATGATGAGATCTTTATCACCATCACGAACCTTTTCAGTATATAGAGGCCATGCCTTCAAACCATGCTCCATTTTCTTTTTGATGTCTCTTCTCTCTTTCCCAGACACTGGTCTAGCATGCATGTGGGTTACATGGTGCTTAACATGACCAGTATACTCTACTAATACATTGAAACTATCTTTTTCATGTACGGTCACATTGACAACCACTGGACAGTCTTCAAATTTACATATGGCTGAAGTTTTGAAAAATACAGCATTCTTTTTCATCTTCCTTTTCTTTGCCATGCTGACATAATGCCCCTCAAACATGAAAACGCAGTGCTTGTTTGATTCCTTTATACCACTGGCCATGATATGTTGCCACTCCCCTCTTGCAAAGCCTTTTCCTTCTTGTGTATCACAAACATTTTTCCAGTCCTTCGCATCCAGTACAAATTCAGCTTTTTCCGGAAGAGTGCATTCGAAGAAGTGTTTTGGAATTTTTCTCTGAAGAATGGATTCTAAAACACTGTTGTCTAAGGGAGGGAAATCTAAATTGTCATCAGAAGAATCTTCACTGGTAGAAACACTGTTGTACTCTTTCACACACTTTTCACAATTTTCACTGGTGTCTGATTTGTTCTTTTCGAAGTCTCCGAGAAATTTCTGGAACATCTGAATATTTTGCTTTTTCTGGTTTTGAATAGTGTCAAGGCCAAAGGAATCTACACTGTCTAACTTTTCTACTGTTTTATCTAACGAGATCATTAATTCTGTAAAGGTTTCCATGTGTTGCTCATTAAAAATCTTGACACGCCTGCAAGTGTCAGCTGCACTATCCACAATCGAACTTATTCTTTGCATCTGTTTTATGATTGTTCTTGTATGTAGTGGAGTTGTCACGGCCGGAGTTGTTACGGGTGGAGTTATTACTGGTGAAGTTAAGTCAGCCAGAGTTGTCTCCATTGGAGTTGACTCAAGCAGAGTTGTCTCCATTGGGGTTGACTCAAGCAGAGTTGTCACGGGCTGAGTTGTCACGGGCCGAGCTGTCTCTGAATGAGTTATCAAGGGCTGAGTTGTCACAGTCCGAGTTGTCTCTGAAAAAGTTATCACGGGCTGAGCTGTCCCTGAACGAGTTGTCACGGGCCAAGTTGTCTCTGGACGAGTTTTTCCTGGCTGAGTTGTAACCACAGCCTGAATCGACTTCCTCTTGTGGTTACGTCTTTGCACCCTTGGCAGCTGTGCTTGCTTTTGGTTTGCGTTTGTTGAGTCTGGTTGCCCTGTGGAGTGTCTAACCTTGGGGAATTTTATGTCTCGGAATAACTCCTTTTCAGTTTCTGACTCTTTCAAAGTTTGTCTGATTTTGTTCTTACAGGAAAGATTTTCAGATCGTGGGCTGAAGACCAGTTTCAACTCGGTACTGGAACAGCTATTTTGCCCACAGGTGAAGATTGCAACTGCTTTAGAATTGGGACAAGGTGGAAGCCCAAGACAGGAACAGTGGTACCACTGTTGACACTTTTCGCATTCAACCATGATATTATCAATGCTTCGCCAAGGCATGTTACAAATACAGTATTTCTGTCTTTGTCCATCTTTTTCTCTTTTCTTTGTTGGCAAAACCTGTTCCAAATTAGCATACACTACATGATCATCCATGCTCTGATCTTCTGAGTCGGGTATTGATGACTGGGAAGTTTCAATACAGTTGGGTTGAACCTGAACATTTCCTCGATTATGGTGCCATATAGTGTAAAGTTGTTTTCTTCTGCGTTTGTTGTTTCCCCAGGCTAATTCTTCAGCTGCTTTTCCATAAGGACCTTCAGAGTGTAATTCATTTTGTGAATCTGTTTTCACTCTCTTCCGGAGTACCTCTCCAATTTTGTTGTAGTCAAGCTCTTGTTGCCTACCTCGTTCACTCTTCACAGGCACATTGGAAATCTGATCCTGATAGGAAAAAAAAATAGGACATAATTAATTCAAACTTCTGTTGCAGTGCACATTGCCTGTCAACCTAATTAGAGCTCGTGTTCCATATGCATTTTACTAGTCAAAATTTATTAAGATGCATTTCAATCATTCAAGTATTGCACACTATGCATTTTACTGGTCAAAATTTATTAACATGCATTTCAATCATTCAAGTATTGCGCACTGAATGGATATGAGTTGTTGCCTTTCTCCTATTGGTAAACCTATACTTTCTTGAGAATCACAAACATATTTCTACTCTCTCGCATCAAGTATAAACTAAGCTTGTTCCAGAAGAAATGATTCAACCATCCCATTAACAGTATCGATCACTGTTTGGCACTCATTTGCTATTGTTTTCAAACTCATACAATTCAGGAAAAATCCTCAACAAAGTAAGAAAAGTTAGGATGCAAGGACTAATTATAAGAGCGCAGAGGAAGGAAGGCCATTTCCTTCCGAACACCTGTTGTTGAACCATGAGTTATAAATATTTCTTTACAAAGATTACCTGTGTATATTCTCTTTTCCTTCGTTTTGGTGACCTGTCTGGTACTTGCTCATGGTTTGATAGTGCGACATCCTCCTCCTGTAGGAGAAAGAACAAGTACATGTATACAAAATCAGGTAATTTCAATAAAAAATATCTCATTCACCATATTAATTTTTGTTTTGTCTGTTAGATAGCTTGGGGAGAAATAAATTTTGACAACACTGTAATAATTAGACTTGTGCTCAAACGTTACGTTCATAGATCTTTCAAGTAACGAAATGATTCATGTGACATATTTGTGAAAAAATACTGATGTGTGAATGGGAAGTAAGCATGACCAAGGCAGCACTCATGAATAATTCATTTATTTACACCTATTCACACTTCAGTTCACTATTATAATACCAAAAAATAAATTTTTCGTTTCCAGTAAATATATATATATGTATGTATATATATATATATATATATATATATATATATATATATATATATATATATATATATATATATATATATATACACACATACAATATATACACACACAGTGAAACTTCGTTATTTTGAACTCGGATATCTCAAATACCATAAAAATCTCAAAGTTAAATCTCAGTCCCAACTTTGTCACTATGTAAACAGTAAATTGACCTGAAATATCTCGAACTAGGATATCTCGAGTACCCAGGATATCTCGAATCAAATTTCTGGTCTAAAGAAACACAAATAATGCAAATCTACCCTACTTATCTTTACGTCAGATTTAACGAAACATATGATTTAAAGCACACATGCAGACATAATAAAAGTGAGGAGACTGCATCACTACGTGTGCATGAGAGAGATAGAGAGAGAGCATGCATTAAATAATAAGAACAGAGAGTACTGCTTCATACCATTGTAAACTATGTTCAATGACTTAATTATCGACATATAGAGGGAGGAATAGTGGCCATCTCGGGCTTTGGGTACACAGGATTTACAAACTAAGGGGGATTAAAGTCGACAAGATTTGTACAATACAGTATATTCATTGTCTTAGTTACTCAAACCATGTCAAACATTGAGATCACCAAAATGTCAGATACTATTAGGGACAGTAGCTCATACATATGTTTATGAGCTACCTCCTTGAACATATCAATACAGTACAACAAGTGAGTTTCAAAGTGCTAAGTTTCAGATTCAAAGGTCAGTAATGGTTAAATCAGTACTTTGTGGGGAGAATAGAATTATTATTTTCAATAGTAGACTACTCACCACTAGGTCTGGCGATGGCAGTGATGTAAACCTATTGTAGCATCCATATGACTCTTGGTTTGGAATGAGTCGGCGGAATCTAGGCCCCCCACCTACTCGGACTTTCTGTTGAAAAGTGAAAAAAAAAATATATAAACTCAATGCCAGGGAGAATAATTGCAAGTGTTAACAAAAATGAATGAATAAATACCCCTCCTACAAAAATGCAGTGACACTTCTTCCTCTATATGGGTGCCGCAATAACGATGACTTTGTCCCGACGCAAGATACAAACCTTCCACTCTTTGACATAGCATTGTTATTTCGGCGGAGCTGAAAACTAGTAAAAACTGATTATCAGGGTTTAATTACCCAACACTAGCAAGCGGGGGTCGTGGGGCTGTGTTTACCCACCGCTCCCACCAGCACAGGTGACTAGCCGTCACTTTTTATTTCGGCTCAGTAGTGTATAGACGTGTCTCACTCTCCCGTTAACCCAAACTGGCTGGAACTAATTTCTTTTCTCTTTTTCTATTTCAGGTGTGCCTGCCCGTGAAATCCAACCATGCGACTATGTCCAGGCCGTGAAGGGCGCCATTGCGGTACCTTCATGTCCTCGGAGGAGACGGATCCTCACGGTCTCTGTCCTTCATGCTGAGGTCACTCGTCTTTGAAGGAATCTCCTTGTAGTATGTGTCAGGAGTAGTTGCCCTCCCAGTGGGTGAGGTTTGGTAGGCGGAAGATGTCTAAAAGGGATTTTCTCCTTCGGGGTCAGCCTCGAAGGGGAAGAAGTCCCGACTTCTTTCTCCTCCGTCTCGATTTTCCAACCCTGACTCTACTTGACCGGCTTCCTCTGGGGAACGGTCGAGTACGAGTGGTGCCCTGTCATGTTAATCAGTCAATTCAGCTGAAGTAGTTGCTCGGCAAGAAGCAGCTGAAGTAGTTGCTGGGCGAGTAGCAGCTGTAGTAGCGCTCAGTAACTTTTCCAACCATTTATTACCTTGAGTGACTGGGAGGGGTGGCCAGTCACTCTCAACAGCGACCTTGGCTTCACGAATAACAAAATCTCTTTCACAGCTGGTCACTGATGTGGTCAGAAAGTGGGCACCTTGCCTGTTGACATGTAGGCCATCACTCCCCAAGAATTTCTCTGGATTTAATCAACCATATTCTTCGAAACTGCAGACAGACTCCTGAAATATCATACACAATGCATTGTTGACATGTCAAATGATCTCATTTAAATCAACCTACCTTGTCTTGACTCCAGGCCGCCTTGGCAATGTTGTTCCCGGCTTGAGGCAGCACAGCACACAAGGTCAAATCCAGAAATGAATTAGGCATATTGACTTGCTGCATAATTCATCGGTAGGCCCTAAAAATAACAAAGAAAACTCAATATCAGTATATATAAATTGACATTTGCATTGAGGAATAATCAATACTGTATAAGGTTTTAGGGGGAAACTATATTATCATTATTATTATTATTATTTTCTGGGCTTGACCTGTGTCGCTCCGTGAAATGCTCCTCTAGCACCATTTCTAAGGCATAGTTATTGCTGAATATACCAGAGAAAAAAAAAAAAGAGATGCATGGAATGCCAGGGATAAACTTAGCTTGCTCACTTATTGAGTGTCGGTATAGAAAACTTGGGCGTGATTGAACCACGACCATAGATCACTCACCAATTAGACCTCTCCTTCATCAACATCCCCTCCACCCCTACATCTCCCCACCCCTTATCTACATTCCTCTATCAGCACCTGCGTTGGTCAGACTTGTTTTATTTTGCTCTGTGTTGTTTTGTGTTTTTGAAGATGTCCGACGTTTTAGAGAACCCTGCTCCCAAGCTGTGTATTATATTTGTCTGTTTGGGATTTCTAGGTTGCGACAGTTATTTATTCTTATTCATGTTTGGTTTTTTTGTTATCGCTGCTTGTTGTTCCCTTTTGGGGGTTCGTCACGGTCATTTGGTGTCACCTCCTCATGATCTCTTTGTTTATCGGGCTTTCATTTAGTTCCTTATACTATTTGTAAGCCCTTGTTTATGTTTTGGACATCTAATGTGACGCAAAAATTGTTTCTATGTCCGGCAACCAGATATGTATATCAGTCGAGAAAAGTCAAAAAAGTGAAAATTACCCATTTTTACCCCTCTATCGCAAAATTCTGGAATGGGTTAGATACAATATTATTCATGATTCTGATTATACTATGTATGGGGCTCAAATTCTATACCAACTTAATGTGACGCAAAAATTGTTTCTATGTCTGGTAACCAGATATGTATTTCAGTCGAGAAAAGTCAAAAAAGTGAAAATTACCCATTTTTACCCCTCTATCGCAAAATTCTGGAATGGGTTAGATACAATATTATTCATGATTCTGATTATACTATGTATGGGGCTCAAATTCTATACCAACTCAATGTGACGCAAAAATTGTTTCTATGTCTGGCAACCAGATATGTATATCAGTCGAGAAAAGTCAAAAAAGTGAAATTTACCCATTTTTACTCCTCTAATGCAAAATTCTGAAATGGGTTAGATACAATATTATTCATGATTCTGATTATACTATGTATGGGGCTCAAATTCTATACCAACTCAATGTGGCGCAAAAATTGTTTCTATGTCTGGCAACCAGATATGTATATCAGTCGAGAAATGTCAAAAAAGTGAAATTTACCAATTTTTACTCCTCTAATGCAAAATTCTGGAATGGGTTAGATACAATATTATTCATGATTCTGATTATACTATGTATGGGGCTCAAATTCTATACCAACTCAATGTGGCGCAAAAATTGTTTCTATGTCTGGCAACCAGATATGTATATCAGTCGAGAAATGTCAAAAAAGTGAAATTTACCAATTTTTACTCCTCTAATGCAAAATTCTGGAATGGGTTAGATACAATATTATTCATGATTCTGATTATACTATGTATGGGGCTCAAATTCTATACCAACTCAATGTGGCGCAAAAATTGTTTCTATGTCTGGCAACCAGATATGTATATCAGTCGAGAAATGTCAAAAAAGTGAAATTTACCAATTTTTACTCCTCTAATGCAAAATTCTGGAATGGGTTAGATACAATATTATTCATGATTCTGATTATACTATGTATGGGGCTCAAATTCTATACCAACTCAATGTGGCGCAAAAATTGTTTCTATGTCTGGCAACCAGATATGTATATCAGTCGAGAAAGTCAAAAAAGTGAAATTACCCATTTTTACCCTCTATCGCAAAATTCTGGAATGGGTTAGATACAATATTATTCATGATTCTGATTATACTATGTATGGGGCTCAAATTCTATACCAACTCAATGTGGCGCAAAAATTGTTTCTATGTCTGGCAACCAGATATGTATATCAGTCGAGAAATGTCAAAAAAGTGAAATTTACCAATTTTTACTCCTCTAATGCAAAATTCTGGAATGGGTTAGATACAATATTATTCATGATTCTGATTATACTATGTATGGGGCTCAAATTCTATACCAACTCAATGTGGCGCAAAAATTGTTTCTATGTCTGGCAACCAGATATGTATATCAGTCGAGAAATGTCAAAAAAGTGAAATTTACCAATTTTTACTCCTCTAATGCAAAATTCTGGAATGGGTTAGATACAATATTATTCATGATTCTGATTATACTATGTATGGGGCTCAAATTCTATACCAACTCAATGTGGCGCAAAAATTGTTTCTATGTCTGGCAACCAGATATGTATATCAGTCGAGAAATGTCAAAAAAGTGAAATTTACCAATTTTTACTCCTCTAATGCAAAATTCTGGAATGGGTTAGATACAATATTATTCATGATTCTGATTATACTATGTATGGGGCTCAAATTCTATACCAACTCAATGTGGCGCAAAAATTGTTTCTATGTCTGGCAACCAGATATGTATATCAGTCGAGAAATGTCAAAAAAGTGAAATTTACCAATTTTTACTCCTCTAATGCAAAATTCTGGAATGGGTTAGATACAATATTATTCATGATTCTGATTATACTATGTATGGGGCTCAAATTCTATACCAACTCAATGTGGCGCAAAAATTGTTTCTATGTCTGGCAACCAGATATGTATATCAGTCGAGAAATGTCAAAAAAGTGAAATTTACCAATTTTTACTCCTCTAATGCAAAATTCTGGAATGGGTTAGATACAATATTATTCATGATTCTGATTATACTATGTATGGGGCTCAAATTCTATACCAACTCAATGTGGCGCAAAAATTGTTTCTATGTCTGGCAACCAGATACGTATTTCAGTCGAGAAAGTCAAAAAAGTGAAAATTACCCATTTTTACCCCTCTATCGCAAAATTCTGGAATGGGTTAGATACAATATTATTCATGATTCTGATTATACTATGTATGGGGCTCAAATTCTATACCAACTCAATGTGGCGCAAAAATTGTTTCTATGTCTGGCAACCAGATATGTATATCAGTCGAGAAAAGTCAAAAAAGTGAAAATTACCCATTTTTACCCCTCTATCGCAAAATTCTGAAATGGGTTAGATACAATATTATTCATGATTCTGATTATACTATGTATGGGGCTCAAATTCTATACCAACTCAATGTGACGCAAAAATTGTTTCTATGTCTGGCAACCAGATATGTATATCAGTCGAGAAATGTCAAAAAAGTGAAATTTACCAATTTTTACTCCTCTAATGCAAAATTCTGGAATGGGTTAGATACAATATTATTCATGATTCTGATTATACTATGTATGGGGCTCAAATTCTATACCAACTCAATGTGGCGCAAAAATTGTTTCTATGTCTGGCAACCAGATATGTATATCAGTCGAGAAATGTCAAAAAAGTGAAATTTACCAATTTTTACTCCTCTAATGCAAAATTCTGAAATGGGTTAGATACAATATTATTCATGATTCTGATTATACTATGTATGGGGCTCAAATTCTATACCAACTCAATGTGGCGCAAAAATTGTTTCTATGTCTGGCAACCAGATATGTATATCAGTCGAGAAATGTCAAAAAGTGAAATTTACCAATTTTTACTCCTCTAATGCAAAATTCTGGAATGGGTTAGATACAATATTATTCATGATTCTGATTATACTATGTATGGGGCTCAAATTCTATACCAACTCAATGTGGCGCAAAAATTGTTTCTATGTCTGGCAACCAGATATGTATATCAGTCGAGAAATGTCAAAAAAGTGAAATTTACCAATTTTTACTCCTCTAATGCAAAATTCTGAAATGGGTTAGATACAATATTATTCATGATTCTGATTATACTATGTATGGGGCTCAAATTCTATACCAACTCAATGTGGCGCAAAAATTGTTTCTATGTCTGGCAACCAGATATGTATATCAGTCGAGAAATGTCAAAAAAGTGAAATTTACCAATTTTTACTCCTCTAATGCAAAATTCTGGAATGGGTTAGATACAATATTATTCATGATTCTGATTATACTATGTATGGGGCTCAAATTCTATACCAACTCAATGTGGCGCAAAAATTGTTTCTATGTCTGGCAACCAGATATGTATATCAGTCGAGAAATGTCAAAAAAGTGAAATTTACCAATTTTTACTCCTCTAATGCAAAATTCTGGAATGGGTTAGATACAATATTATTCATGATTCTGATTATACTATGTATGGGGCTCAAATTCTATACCAACTCAATGTGGCGCAAAAATTGTTTCTATGTCTGGCAACCAGATATGTATATCAGTCGAGAAATGTCAAAAAAGTGAAATTTACCAATTTTTACTCCTCTAATGCAAAATTCTGGAATGGGTTAGATACAATATTATTCATGATTCTGATTATACTATGTATGGGGCTCAAATTCTATACCAACTCAATTTGGCGCAAAAATTGTTTCTATGTCTGGCAACCAGATACGTATTTCAGTCGAGCAAAGTAAAAAAAGTGAAAATTACCCATTTTTACCCCTCTATCGCAAAATTCTGGAATGGGTTAGATACAATATTATTCATGATTCTGATTATACTATGTATGGGGCTCAAATTCTATACCAACTCAATGTGGCGCAAAAATTGTTTCTATGTCCGGCAACCAGATATGTATATCAGTCGAGAAAAGTCAAAAAAGTGAAAATTACCAATTTTTACCCCTCTATCGCAAAATTCTGAAATGGGTTAGATACAATATTATTCATGATTCTGATTATACTATGTATGGGGCTCAAATTCTATACCAACTCAATGTGGCGCAAAAATTGTTTCTATGTCTGGCAACCAGATATGTATATCAGTCGAGAAATGTCAAAAAAGTGAAAATTACCCATTTTTACCCCTCTATCGCAAAATTCTGGAATGGGTTAGATACAATATTATTCATGATTCTGATTATACTATGTATGGGGCTCAAATTCTATACCAACTTAATGTGACGCAAAAATTGTTTCTATGTCTGGCAACCAGATATGTATATCAGTCGAGAAATGTCAAAAAAGTGAAATTTACCAATTTTTACTCCTCTAATGCAAAATTCTGGAATGGGTTAGATACAATATTATTCATGATTCTGATTATACTATGTATGGGGCTCAAATTCTATACCAACTCAATGTGGCGCAAAAATTGTTTCTATGTCTGGCAACCAGATATGTATATCAGTCGAGAAATGTCAAAAAAGTGAAATTTACCAATTTTTACTCCTCTAATGCAAAATTCTGAAATGGGTTAGATACAATATTATTCATGATTCTGATTATACTATGTATGGGGCTCAAATTCTATACCAACTCAATGTGGCGCAAAAATTGTTTCTATGTCTGGCAACCAGATATGTATATCAGTCGAGAAATGTCAAAAAAGTGAAATTTACCAATTTTTACTCCTCTAAAGCAAAATTCTGGAATGGGTTAGATACAATATTATTCATGATTCTGATTATACTATGTATGGGGCTCAAATTCTATACCAACTCAATGTGGCGCAAAAATTGTTTCTATGTCTGGCAACCAGATATGTATATCAGTCGAGAAATGTCAAAAAAGTGAAATTTACCAATTTTTACTCCTCTAATGCAAAATTCTGAAATGGGTTAGATACAATATTATTCATGATTCTGATTATACTATGTATGGGGCTCAAATTCTATACCAACTCAATGTGGCGCAAAAATTGTTTCTATGTCTGGCAACCAGATATGTATATCAGTCGAGAAATGTCAAAAAAGTGAAATTTACCAATTTTTACTCCTCTAATGCAAAATTCTGAAATGGGTTAGATACAATATTATTCATGATTCTGATTATACTATGTATGGGGCTCAAATTCTATACCAACTCAATTTGGCGCAAAAATTGTTTCTATGTCTGGCAACCAGATATGTATATCAGTCGAGAAAAGTCAAAAAAGTGAAAATTACCCATTTTTACCCCTCTATCGCAAAATTCTGAAATGGGTTAGATACAATATTATTCATGATTCTGATTATACTATGTATGGGGCTCAAATTCTATACCAACTCAATGTGACGCAAAAATTGTTTCTATGTCCGGCAACCAGATATGTATATCAGTCGAGAAAAGTCAAAAAAGTGAAAATTACCCATTTTTACCCCTCTATCGCAAAATTCTGAAATGGGTTAGATACAATATTATTCATGATTCTGATTATACTATGTATGGGGCTCAAATTCTATACCAACTCAATGTGACGCAAAAATTGTTTCTATGTCCGGCAACCAGATATGTATATCAGTCGAGAAAAGTAAAAAAAGTGAAAATTACCCATTTTTACCCCTCTATCGCAAAATTCTGGAATGGGTTAGATACAATATTATTCATGATTCTGATTATACTATGTATGGGGCTCAAATTCTATACCAACTCAATGTGGCGCAAAAATTGTTTCTATGTCTGGCAACCAGATATGTATATCAGTCGAGAAAAGTAAAAAAAGTGAAAATTACCCATTTTTACCCCTCTATCGCAAAATTCTGGAATGGGTTAGATACAATATTATTCATGATTCTGATTATACTATGTATGGGGCTCAAATTCTATACCAACTCAATGTGATGCAAAAATTGTTTCTATGTCCGGCAACCAGATATGTATATCAGTCGAGAAAAGTAAAAAAAGTGAAAATTACCCATTTTTACCCCTCTATCGCAAAATTTTGAAATGGGTTAGATACAATTTTAATCATGATTCTGATTATAATATGTATGGGGCTCAAATTCTATACCAACTCAATGTGACGCAAAAATTGTTTCTATGTCTGGCAACCAGATATGTATTGAAGTCGAGAAAAGTCAAAAAAGTGAAAATTACCCATTTTTACCCCTCTATCGCAAAATTCTGGAATGGGTTAGATACAATATTATTCATGATTCTGATTATACTATGTATGGGGCTCAAATTCTATACCAACTCAATGTGACGCAAAAATTGTTTCTATGTCTGGCAACCAGATACGTATTTCAGTCGAGCAAAGTAAAAAAAGTGAAAATTACCCATTTTTACCCCTCTATCGCAAAATTCTGGAACGGGTTAGATACAATATTATTCATGATTCTGATTATACTATGTATGGGGCTCAAATTCTATACCAACTCAATGTGACGCAAAAATTGTTTCTATGTCTGGCAACCAGATACGTATTTCAGTCGAGCAAAGTCAAAAAAGTGAAAATTACCCATTTTTACCCCTCTATCGCAAAATTCTGGAACGGGTTAGATACAATATTATTCATGATTCTGATTATACTATGTATGGGGCTCAAATTCTATACCAACCCAACGTGTCGCAAAAATCATTTCTATTCGTGGCAACCACAGATGTATTTCAGTCGAGAAAATTTTTTGATAATTCTGACCATCCTCTACATTCAGATCTTCATGGACAGTGCCATCATGTTAGTAATACTGGGCATGCAGTTGCCTGCAGTTAATTCTAATAGTCAGGTCTTTTCCATCATGAGGCTCAATATTGCACAGTATTCTAGATGTTTTATTCCACCTGTGACCAAGTCGTTGAATGATCTTCCTAATCAGGTGGTTGAATCGGTAGAATTTTAACAGTTCAAACATGTAGAAAAACCATCATGGCCATCTCACCCAAAAATATTTTTTGCTTCGGTCAAAATCCGTTTTATGTTGAACAGGCTGACATGTCTTTTAATAGTTTTTTTGGGCTCAAGCCATGACGTCCTGACGGAAGGTTCCTTCAGTAGCTTCCTATCTGTAGTTAAATATACCCTAGGAAGCTACTGAAGGAACCTTCCATCAGGATGTCATGGCTAGATTTTTCGCTTCGCTCAAAATCCGTTATATATGAAATTTCTCTTATAATGTTTTTAAAACGGATTTTTACCTAGGAAAAATCTATTTTTAGGTGAGATAGCCATGTCCTCCAGATGGAAGGTCCCTCCGGCCGCTTCCTACTGTATAATATTTCTGCGAGTGATATTACAAGAGAATTACCCTCAGATATCATGGGTTCTAACCCCCGAACAACTATCCTAAGATATCAATATTTTACATGATTCTGATAATACCATGTATGTGGTTCAAGTTTTTTACCAAATCCATGTTTTGCAAACATTTTTTTCTATTTCTAGCAGGCAGAGATGTATTTTTGTCAAGAAAATCAAACTATTGCTCTCTAGTCTTGGGTAGTGCCATAGCCTCTGTACCATGGTCTTCCACTGTCTTCTCTTCATCTTGTTTTGTTAAAGTTTATATTGGAAATATTTATTCTAATTTTGTTACTGTTCTTAAAATATTCTATTTTTCCTAGTTTCCTTTCCTTACTGGGTTACTTTCCCTGTTGGAGGCCCTGGGCTTACAGCATATCCTGCTTATCCAACTAGGGTTGTAGCTTAGCAGGTAATAATAATAATAATAATAATAATAATAATAATAATAATAATAATAATAATAATAATAGTAAAAAACTTGAAAATTACCAAATTTGATGCTTCAACCACGAGGCCTGCTTCTGGATGCAACTTGCTGCCTAAATGGAATTTCTTATTGTTTTAAATTTGCGTCCACTAATTCTTTATTCCATAATGTAACCAAAATTAGGAATGAGAATTTTTTTCTTCAATATCTGTGCAGTTATTCAAACACCAAATTCGCATGTCAACATTTATGACTGATATAGTGATAGGTCTGTTATATCAGTGTTGCAAGATGGGCTAGACTAAATTTCCTTGTTTTGGTCTTAAAAAATTCCCTTTCTCAAGCAAAATATATCCTTGTTCTAATATATATATATATATATATATATATATATATATATATATATATATATATATATATATATATATATATATATATATATATATACACACACACACACACACACACACATATATATATATATATATATATATATATATATATATATATATATATATATATATATATATATAGGCTATATATATATATATATATATATATATATATATATATATATATATATATATATATATATACACACACACACACACACACACATATATATATATATATATATATATATATATATATATATATATATATATATATATATATATATATATATATATATATCAATTGAACATATGGCTTCTATCACCTCACGACATTAACTCATCAGGGGGTAAAAATGAAACTATTTTTTCATGGTTTTACTTTACATTTATTTTACTAACTACAGTTTTAGTCAGCCATTAGTTCATGGCTATCTTCTGAACTTGAGTTACATTCATCAATAGGAATACAGTAGGCCTAAAGCATAATAGAAATCTAGATACAAAACAAATATTTGTGAAGAGAAAATTACGAGTTTACTAAAAGAAAAACTGTTTATATGTCTTTGAAAACAAAATATTTTTATACATTAGTGTGAAGCAAGAAAAATAATAGTAGATATTGAACAAGGATGGATAATTTAGAGAATACCATATATAAAGTTATGAAAAACAGAAGTACATAATGTATTGAATGCATACCGATAACATAAGTTTAATTCTTATTTGAGGAGAAAATTCCAAGTAAATAGTAATATTATCTTTAACATGAAGACTTATTCAGTTGTTTTCAACCTATTGTATAATAGGAATTCTTTGGGTCGGATTAAAAGTTTCGTCAATCCTCAGTTTGCCGGGAGGGATAGTTAAGCTGCAACAACGTAACAGTTAAACTCTCGATCTATTCCCACTGCCATCTGTTCAGAATTCGTGCCCTCAGAAACAGAAACAATCTTTTTTGCTACTTGTCATAGATTTTGTGTCTTCTCCCAATTTTATTTTACCATCTTGCTAGCTTGCTTGTGAGATTGCCCAGCCCTTCTTGCTGGACAGGGGCTCTTTCATATGGAACCTTCGAATAAAATTTCCCACTTGATTTTAGTATTTTATTTTCCTTTTTACCTTTTTGAACTCAAAATTTCCCAAAACAACGGAAATTTTCCTCCATCTGTCATTATGACTTTCAGTATACCAAGTATAAGTAAGTAGGCCTATAAGTATGACTTTCAGTGGTTAGGTCTATATATACACCAGAGTATTAGTACTGTCATTAATAGAACCAACTTTTCTACTATTTGTTAGAGATTTTATAGCTTCTCTCATTTTTCTTTTCTTATGTATTGTGCTTTTCATAAATGCGAAACAGAGTAAAATTGCCCTGTTGATTTCGAAGTTTTCTTCCTATTTTCGTAAAACAGGGAAATTTTCCTCTTTTCTGTTTTAATGTTAATGTTTTAAAGTATTTTATTTTAAATGTTCATTACTTCATGTGTTTTTTTTTTTTTTATTATTTCCTCATTTCCTCACCAGGGTCCTCTACTATAGCATCGTCTGTTATTATACCTGGCCTTACTAATCGAGAGAGTTATTTACTGCTAGCCCAACATAACGCTATCCTCGGGTAGCTATCTCCGGGTAGAAAGATTTCAGTCTTCTTGATTGGCCAATAACTTCGAGCTTAACAGTCTTTTGTACATTTTCAGTCTTTTCATAATGGCTTTTCCTACAAGTCATAAAACGGTGTTTGTTATGGACCATACCCTGGTGGCTTCATCCGGGGTAAAGCTAGAAATGGACTCTTTCTGTAAAACCAGAAGCAATAGCACAAGCGGCAGTACACAGTCTCTGTCACAACCTATGAACCTCATTCCTCTTCTGCCTGTGTCCAAATCATTATGGACTTGTGCCGTGGAAGCCATCACCGAATATTGTAGGTAAGCATACAGTAATAGGTCAATTATGAGAGCTTTTCCAATTACTTGGGACGGACAGAGTCAATAATTAGAATGTGGGTAATTTTACATTAACACAATTTTCCAAAATTATTTTAATCAGTATATTTCAATAAAACGGGTAGTTTGTAGCGCTACGGCCAAGCGTCCTAATTTGCTTATTATTGCTCCGACTGTTATCTTGTATAGAATAAAAACGTTTGGAAATGGTCAACGAACCTTAAATATGTTGTGTAAGGGGGGGGGGGGGGTCGGGGGGGCGCAGCCCCCCTGGGTAAGGACCGGCTTTTAGCATAGGTTAGGTGGGTTTTTTAAGTTGGCTTCTCCCATCGTACTCGTAGGTAAGGAAACTGTTGTGTAAGGGGGGGGGGGGGTCCGGGGGGGCGAAGCCCCCTGGGTAAGGATATGACTTTTAGCATAGGTAGGTGGGTTTTTTAAGTTAGCTTCTCCCGCCAAAATCGTTTTTAGAACGACGGCCACAGTTCAGAATATTCCCGTTTTCTACGGGATCTGGCCGTCACCCTACAAAGGCTCCAATAAAACATTAGGAGCCTTTGTATATCAGTGGCCAGTTCCTCACGCAGTGATTGAAAATGTACATCAACTCACCTAACCTGAAAGCCATGTCCTTATTTACTTACCTAACGGGAGGGCCAACGACCCCCCTTACACTGTCGTATTCCAAGTTAGACATTACAGTGAGCCCTCGCTACTTCGCGGTTCGACCATCGCGGATTCACCACTTCGCGGATTTTTTTCATAACCCATGTATATACATATATCGCGGATTTTCCGGAAATTTCGAAAATACCGCGATGTGACCGATGGTGCGAGATTGGAGAAAGTAAGGAAAATTGAATCATGATTGATTTTCAATACAAATGAAATTTTGAGGAGCAACAAAGATATCATTTGTTAGAGAGATAGAGGTAAGGAATGGGAGGTAGTGAAAAGTAGCCCACAGAGAGAGAGAGAGGTAGAGAGAGAGAGAGAGAGAGAGGTAGAGAGAGAGAGAGAGAGAGAGAGAGAGAGAGAGAGGTAGAGAGAGAGAGAGAGGTAGAGGTAGAGAGAGAGAGGTAGAGGTAGAGAGAGAGAGGTAGAGGTAGAGAGAGAGAGAGAGAGAGAGAGAGAGAGAGATAGAAGGGGGTTTAAATGTAATAAACAAAAAAATTTGATAGGTTATAACACATTGGTGCTTATGTAATATCAACTGTATACTGTAGATGGTTTGAATAAGTTAAGAAATTGTATAAACGATACTTTGTTAGTGTATTCGTACACTCTCGAGCGGCAGCTAGATGTCAGCTGATCTAATCACAGCCAAAAGTAAAACAAAAAGAAGTCAACAATGCTCGATTTTTAAAACACACCCGAAATTTAAAAACAAAAGTACACGCTTTCTTGATGTGCAATCAACTATTTAAAGAGTAGCAATTTTCTAGAGTAAGATGATGTTTCCCAAAAAATAGTGGTTTGCTGATGAAATCGGATGCCGTATTTTTAGCTATGATTGAAATGGATGTAGACTCGGCATAATTTTTTCGTTTCGTATTTAATTGACACTAAGAAAACTAATTTTAGTTTCTTCATCTAAATGTAAGTATTGTATAACACGAAGAGAGAGAGAGAGAGAGAGAGAGAGAGAGAGAGAGAGAGAGAATGAATCAGCTGTTGTAATCAAATGGCGTGTTTTTGTTTCGTGAGAATTTCATCGCCACGACTATAACAACAACATACTGTACTGAACTTTACAGCATTATACAGACTACTGTAATATGATAAAGTAAAATTTTTCAATATTAAACTTACCCGATAATCATGTAGCTGTCAACTCCGTTGCCCGACAGAATTCTATGGAGGGATACGCCAGCTATCACAATACTAGAAGGGGGTGTACTTACCAGCGCCACCTGTGGCCAGGTACTCAAGTACTTCTTGTTGACACCTCCTCAATTATTCCTCTGTCGTGCTTCCGGCAAGACGTTCTGGGATACGCTTATGATCTTCGAGTATTTTCACGGCTAATTGGTGAAGTATTCTCTCAGATTTCGGCTGTCGCTTTACTGGAAACCTTCTTATATTAGCTAGATAGCTTTTATATAGTCCTGATTAACGGTTAACGATCTTTTGCTTGATTTTGGAACCCCCTTTTGGCTAACTCTTTGGATTCAAGATGTCTGACATTTCGCAAGCCCCCTCCCATAGACGATGTAGGTCTTGCAATAGGCGTATTCCGAAGGCCTCGGTAGATCCTCACACCGCTTGTTCTGACTGTAGGGACAGGCCCTGTCAGTTAGAAAATCGATGTGAGGAATGCGCCGGACTTTCGGAACTGGAATTTGTCCGTCTTTTGAAATATTCAACTAAGTTAGAGAGAGGTAGAGTTAGGAGGAGGAGTTCTCACTCTTCACTGTTTTCCTCACCTCATGATCCCCTACCTTTTCCTACCCCTGTAGTGGCTACCCCCGAACCTACTGTTTGCCCTCCGCCTGATATGTCTGTTGTTTTGCGTGCTATTCAGGCCTTAGGCGATAAAGTAGAGTCAGTGGTAAGTGATCATAAGTCTCTGATGGCCGAAGTCAAGGAACTTAAGGTCAAGAGTGCAGTGGGTGGAATTAGTGCCAGTGCTGTGACGAGTGCTAGTGTCAGTGCAGTGCCAAGTGCTAGTGTCAGTGCCAGTGTGGTGCGTGAGGATACTTCTGTGCGAGCCAGTCGTCCTCCCAGTCCGGGACCTCTTGCAAGCTCCCAAGCCCAGGGGAGAAGCAATGTCGAAGGGCATAAGGGTTCGGCAGGCCTTGTTAGGCGCACAGAAGTATCCTCGGTGGTTGCGGGCGTGTCTTCCAAAGACCGTCACTCCCACCTGCAGACGATTGAGCCCGTCTTTTTCTCGTCCGCTGATCAACTGTCACGGAAGAAACGTTGGTCTCAGGTCTCGAGACCGCTTAAACGCAGAGTCCAGTCCGCGAGTGCTCAGCCAGGTTGCAGTCATTGGCTCAGCTCTGACTCGCCGCAGTCATCTGTCGACTGCACTCCGCCCAAGAGGAGTAAGGTTCTGCCACAACAGAGCTCGACTGTTAAGGCTTTACCTCAGCCTACTGTAGTTTCTGCCGACCCCAAGTGGACTCTACTTCAGTCCATGCAAGCTCAGCTTTCGGACTTGATGCGTGAGTGTCGGGCTGAGAGTGTTGCGCCTCCGCCTCCGCCTACACTCCCTCCGCCTGCTCTCGCTCCGCCTGCGCTCGCTCCGCCTGCGCTTGCTCCGCCTGATCGCAGTACCATCTGCCAGGCGTACGATGTTGAGCCACGTTCTGAGTTTGCTGTTCCCAGTGGTGTTCAGCCTCCGCCTTCTTTAAGGCAACCTTTACTATGGGATCAGGAGGATTATACCTCTCTTCCTCCGCCTCCCCTTGCTGCTCCACCAGTGGTGCAACACTCGGTTGAGGTACAACAACCTCTCCCGTCCATGAGTCAGTCTCCTCAGCTCTCGCTGCAGCGAGCTCAACCCTCCACAAGGCAAGCACCACTACACCTTGGCCTTGCGCCTCAGGAGCCTCAGCTTGCGAGACATTTACCTTGTTCTGCGCAGCCTCAACCTCATCACGCTCCACTCACACCACAGGAACAGGAACTTGCTACTCCGCTTCCGCCAACCGCTCAGCAAGCGCAACCCTTGGGTTCAACCACTCATGCTAGGAGTCAGCCTCCTCCACCCATGCGCCTTCCTTCTGCTTCGTCTTTTATTCAGCCTTTGCAGTCTGAGCCTCAGGTTCTCCCTCAACAGTTACTTGAAGAGGAAACCACTAATATTGTTCCTACTCGTTCTGACTCTGCTGTTCAGCATTCTTGTCCGATCTCTTCGCTACACTCTGGTGATGAGGTGTCTGATGATGAGGAGGCACACCTGGATCCCTCGTCAGACGTGGATGAATCCAAGCCTTCTCCACAGTCTATTGACTTTCGTAAGGTCTTGGCTCTGCTTAGGGAGGTTTACCCAGACCACTTTGTCTCTGCTATTCCCCGCTCTCCGCCATCTGAGTTTTCGCTGGGCATACAACAAGCTAAGTCCACCTATACTAAGCTAGTCCTAGCAAGGTCCTCTAAGAGAGCGTTAAGGATCTTAGGGGAGTGGCTGCAGACTAAGCAACACCTTGGCAAAACTTCTTTCATGTTCCCGCCGACTAAGCTCACTTCGAAAGCGAGCGTTTGGTATGCCACAGGAGAAGCACCAGGCTTGGGAGTACCTGCCTCTGCCCAGGCTGACTTCTCAAGTCTGGTAGACTCGCCTCGGAGAACTGCAATGAGGCGCTCTAAGGTTTGCTGGACGTTCTCAGACCTTGATCACTTACTGAAAGGAGTGTTTAGAGCATTTGAGATGTTCAACTTTCTAGACTGGTGCCTGGGGGCCCTCAGCAAGAAGACCTCTCCTGCGGACAAGGATTCTGCCATGCTATTAATGTCCTGCATGGATAAGGCCATTAGGGATGGATCTGGTGAGCTTGCGTCGATGTTTGTATCAGGGGTTTTGAAGAAAAGGGAACAGCTGTGTACCTTCCTTTCCTCCAGCATTACACCTTGCCAAAGGTCACAACTCCTTTTTGCTCCGCTCTCGAAGTTCCTCTTCCCCGAAGAGCTGGTTAAGGACTTGTCTGCTGCCCTGATACAAAAGGACACACACGATCTTGTAGCCTCATCGGCTCGTAAGTCTAAGGTTGCTACCTCAGTCCCCAAGACTTATCGCTCTCCAGTGGCTGATACCCCTGCTACGAGGTTCATACCGCCCTTTCGTGGTAGAGCCCCCAGCCGAGGAAGCTCCCGTCCAGACTCTTACAGGAGCAAGTCTAGGAAAGGCTCCAAGACATCTAAAGGAAAAAACTGACTCTCCGCATCTCCAGACAGCAGTAGGAGCCAGACTCAAGATCTTCTGGCGAGCCTGGGAGAAGAGAGGTGCAGACGCCCAGTCTGTCAGTTGGCTGAGGAACGGTTACAGGATTCCATTCTGCCTCAAACCACCTCTGACCACATCGCCCATCAACCTCTCTCCCAACTACAAAGAAGAGGACAAGAGGCTAGCATTGCACCAGGAGGTGTCGCTACTTGTGCAGAAGAAGGCAGTGGTTATAGTCCGGGACCATCAATCCCCGGGCTTCTACAACCGTCTCTTTCTTGTGGCCAAGAAGACAGGAGGTTGGAGACCGGTGCTGGACGTCAGCGCGCTCAACGCGTATGTCACCAAGCAGACGTTCACGAGGGAGACGACAAAGTCGGTCTTAGCAGCGGTCAGGCAGGAGGACTGGATGGTCTCGTTGGACTTGAAAGATGCCTACTTTCACGTTCCTATTCATCCAGACTCCCAACCTTTCCTGAGATTCGTTTTTGGAAAGGTTGTCTACCAATTCCAAGCCCTGTGTTTTGGCCTAAGCACAGCTCCTATGGTCTTTACTCATCTGATGAGGAATATAGCAAAATTCCTACACTTATCGGACATCAGAGCCTCCCTCTACTTAGACGACTGGCTGTTGAGAGCCTCCACGAGTCGTCGCTGTCTGGAGAATCTCAACTGGACTTTGGACTTAATCAGAGAACTGGGTCTATTAGTCAACATAGTAAAGTCTCAACTCATTCCCTCCCAATCCATTGTGTACCTGGGAATGGAGATTCGGAGTCAGGATTTTCGGGCTTTTCCATCGGCCCCCAGGATAAGCCAAGCCCTAGAGTGCATCATGAGCATGCTGAAGAGGAGCAGTTGCTCGGTGAGACAGTGGATGAGTCTCACAGGGACCCTTTCATCACTGGCCCTGTTCGTCGAGCTAGGGAGACTCCACCTCCGCCCTCTTCAATTCCATCTTGCAGCTCATTGGGACAAGGGTTCGACTCTCGAAGCAGTCTCTATCCCAATCACCCAAGAGATGAAGACCACTCTCCTGTGGTGGAAGCACAACCTCCTTCTCAGGGAGGGTCTATCTTTGGCTATTCAGACCCCCAATCTTCATCTCTTCTCAGATGCATCGGACTCGGGCTGGGGTGCGACCTTGAACGGACGGGAATGCTCGGGAACGTGGAACGAGGAACAGGGATTACTCCACATCAACTGCAAGGAGCTACTAGCAGTTCATTTAGCCCTGTTGAACTTCAAGTCCCTCCTGCTAGGCAAAGTGGTGGAGGTGAACTCAGACAATACCACAGCCTTGGCTTACATCTCCAAGCAAGGAGGGACCCATTCGAGGAGCCTATACGAGATCGCAAGGGACCTCCTCATTTGGTCAAGAGGTCTAAACCTCACTCTGGTCACGAGGTTCATTCAGGGCGATATGAACGTCTCAGCAGATCGCCTAAGCAGAAGGAATCAGGTCATTCCCACGGAATGGACCCTCCACAAGAGTGTGTGCAACAGACTTTGGACCTTGTGGGGTCAACCTACCATAGATCTGTTTGCCACCTCCATAACCAAGAGACTTCCGCTGTACTGTTCCCCTGTTCCAGACCCTGCAGCAGTTCATGTGGATGCTTTTCTACTGAACTGGTCCCATCTCGACCTGTACGCATTCCCACCGTTCAAGATAATAAACAAAGTTCTGCAGAAATTCATCTCGCACGAAGGGACACGGCTGACGCTGGTTGCTCCCCTTTGGCCTGCAAGAGAATGGTTCACAGAGGTACTTCAATGGCTAGTCGACATCCCCAGGACTCTACCTCTAAGAGTGGACCTTCTACGTCAACCTCACGTAGACAGGTTGCACCCAAACCTCCACGCTCTTCGGCTGACTGCCTTCAGACTGTCGAAAGATTCGCTAGAGCTAGAGGCTTTTCGAAGGAGGCAGCCAGTGCGATTGCCAGAGCAAGAAGGGTTTCCACTCGTAGAGTCTACCAGTCTAAGTGGGAGGTCTTCCGAAGCTGGTGTAGAGCCAATTCAATATCCTCTACCAATACCTCTGTGACCCAAATAGCTGACTTCCTTCTACATCTTAGGAATGAGAGATCCCTTTCAGCCCCTACGATTAAAGGGTATAGGAGTATGTTGGCTTCAGTTCTCCGCCACAGAGGTTTGGACCTTTCTTCCAACAAGGACCTTCAAGACATTCTTAAGTCTTTTGAGACGTCTAAAGAACGTCGTCTATCCACTCCAGGCTGGAACCTAGACGTAGTCTTAAGGTTCCTTATGTCACCTAGGTTCGAACCTCTCCAGTCAGCTTCCTTCAAGGACCTTACCCTCAAGACTCTTTTTCTCGTCTGCCTTGCAACAGCTAAGAGAGTCAGTGAGGTTCATGCCTTCAGCAAGAACATTGGTTTCACGACCGAATCTGCAACATGTTCTTTTCAGCTCGGATTCCTAGCAAAGAACGAACTTCCTTCACGTCCTTGGCCTAGATCGTTTGAAATACCTAGCCTCTCCAACATGGTAGGTAACGAACTAGAGAGAGTTCTTTGCCCTGTCAGAGCTCTCAAATACTGTATTATCTTAAGAGGTCTAAACCTATTCGAGGACAGTCAGAAGCCTTATGGTGTGCCATCAAGAAACCTTCGAGGCCCATGTCCAAGAATGGGGTTTCGTATTATATAAGGCTTCTGATTAGAGAAGCCCACTCTCACTTAAAGGAGGAAGACCTTGCATTGCTGAAGGTAAGGACCCACGAAGTAAGAGCCGTAGCTACTTCGATGGCCTTTAATAAAAACCGTTCTCTGCAGAGCATAATGGATGCAACCTATTGGAGGAGCAAGTCAGTGTTTGCATCATTTTATCTTAAAGATGTCCAGTCTCTTTACGAGAACTGCTACACCCTGGGACCATTCGTAGCAGCGAGTGCAGTAGTAGGTGAGGGCTCAGCCACTACATTCCCTTAATCCCATAACCTTTTTTAACCTTTCTCTTGAATGCTTTTATTGTTGTTTTTATGGTTGTTACGGTAGGCTAAGAAGCCTTCCGCATCCTTTTGATTTGGCGGGTGGTCTATTCATTCTTGAGAAGCGCCTGGGTTAGAGGTTTTGTAGAGGTCCTTTAGTAGGGGTTGCAACCCCATATACTTTGGCACCTTTGGGTTGATTCAGCCTCCAAGAGGAACGCTGCGCTCAGTAAGGAAGACGAACTTAAAAAAGAGGCAGAGTAACGGTTCAATTCGACTTCCTTACCAGGTACTTATTATTTCATTGTTATTTGAGATAACTGTTATATGAAATATGGGATACTTAGCTATCCTTTAATCTTGTACACTGGTTTTCACCCACCCCCCTGGGTGTGAATCAGCTACATGATTATCGGGTAAGTTTAATATTGAAAAATGTTATTTTTATTAGTAAAATAAATTTTTGAATATACTTACCCGATAATCATGATTTAATCGACCCTCCCTTCCTCCCCATAGAGAACCAGTGGACCGAGGAATAATTGAGGAGGTGTCAACAAGAAGTACTTGAGTACCTGGCCACAGGTGGCGCTGGTAAGTACACCCCCTTCTAGTATTGTGATAGCTGGCGTATCCCTCCATAGAATTCTGTCGGGCAACGGAGTTGACAGCTACATGATTATCGGGTAAGTATATTCAAAAATTTATTTTACTAATAAAAATAACATATTTGTAATCTATTTTATATGAAATGGGGCTTTTTTTTTTTTTTAAATTTACATTTAC
>NC_090736.1:66245184-66323694 GCF_036898095.1 Palaemon carinicauda | reverse complement strand
TGAGGTCTTTCAACTTGTTCTTTAACACCTGTTATAATATTGTTTTGTCCTTTTGCTCTTTCATACCTCACTCTGAACCTTTTGTCTGGTGATCTTTTCATACTTTGTTTACTTACCTGATGGAGGGACAGTCAAAGCAACTTATCAAGTAATTCTCTGTTTCTTTTGTATTTCCTTTTGTTTATTCCATTTGTATTTATTTGGTTTAATTAGTTTTACCTTGAGGATCTAACATAGTTTGTATTACATTTATTATGGGGTCTGCTAATTATGTTTATGGTTGTTTCAGGGAATAATCTACTGAAGTTTAAGTTGAATAAAGCTTGGGTAGCAGCAGCCAAGTCTTTTAATGTCATAACAATTTATTCAACTTAAGCTATGGAGAAACTATTGAAGCCTGCCCGTTTGGATCTGGACCCTAGCCTCCCTTCTGCAGCAAAGGAATGGCGGCATTGGCACAAGACGTTTTCCAACTTTATTCAAGAATGTGGTGAAAATGCACCAAATAAATTAAGGACGCTAGTGAACTATGTCAGTCATAATGTGTATGAATACATTGAGGAGTGTGTGGATTATGATACTGCCATTTCTACGTTGGAAAAGTTATATGTTAAAGCACCTAATGAAATATTAGCCAGACATTTACTTGCTACTCGCCAACAAAAGGCAGGGGAAACTTTGGATGAGTTTCTGAGAGAATTGCGTAAATTAGGTAAGGACTGTAATTTTAAGCCAGTTAGTGCAGAACAATACAGAGAGGAGTTGATCAGGGATGCTTTTATAAATGGCCTGGCCTCACCTGTGATTCGGCAACGTCTTCTTGAAAATAAAACTCTAGACTTACAGGCAGCTTATGACCAGGCTTACTCTTTAGACCTAGCCCAACGTAATGCTAGTTTTTACAGTCACATGCTTCCTCATGTTGGGCATACTGCTGCTGTGGTTACATCGGATCATGCACTTATCACAGATGATCATGTGAAGAGTGGACCAACGTCTGAGAGCTGTGAGGTAACTGCTGGAACTCAAGTATTAGCGACTACTCTGTCCATGAAGAGAAAGTGCTTTTTTTGTGGAGGTCCCTATCATATTCGTGCACACTGTCCAGCTCGGGATTCTATTTGCAATAAATGTGGCAAGAAGGGGCACTTTGCAAAAGCATGCCTGTCTAAATCTACGTATGGAGGTAAATCTACAACAGCTACAGTATTTGATCCCTCACAGTCATCTGTTCTTGCAGCTAATGCTGGTACCTCTTTTCCTCAGAGCCTCTATCGGGCAGCTACCTCAACAACAATTAAAGGACGGAAGTTGACAGCCCTTGTCGACTCGTGTAGCGATGACAGTTATATAGATGAAGAGGTAGCGTGGGAATTGAAGCTAACAATACATCCCACTGATAAAGACGTCGCTTTAGCACAGAAATCTTTGCATACAAACTCTCCAGGTTATGTCAATGTAGACTTGACTCTTCATCTTAATGGAGAAACTCGTCTAGCAGTAATGAAGGATTTATGTTCAGGAGTATTACTTGGTCAGGACTTCCAAGAGCAGCATCAGAAAGTGACTATTGAATACGGTGGGCCGAAACCAGCGCTCAACTTATCTGGTGCTAAGCCCTACTGTTCGTTGGCAGCCGCTGCTGTGGATGAACCTTCTATCTTCCAGCATTTGTTACCTAATTGTAAGCCTATTGTCACTAAATCAAGACATTACTGTAAAGATGACAAAGAATTCATTGAAGCGGAGACTAGTCGTCTCTAGGCTGAGGGTGTTATTGAGGATAGCATATCACCATGGAGAGCTCAAGTTGTGGTGGTTAAGGATTCCTTTAATCGGCATAAGAAAAGGATGTGTGTTGATTATTCGCAAACTATAAATCTGTTTACAGAACTGGATGCTTATCCATTACCAAGGATTGACACCATGGTTAATGAACTCTCAACATATTGCGTATTTTCGACTTTTGACTTGAAAAGCGCTTACCACCAAGTCCCACTAAAGGAAGCAGACAAGAAGTATACAGCTTTTGAAGCCAACGGACGCCTGTACCAGTTCTGTAGAGTACCTTTCGGAGTTACCAATGGAGTTGCAGCCTTCCAACGAACTATGGATAAGTTGGTGAAAGAAGAAAACTTACAAGGTGCTTTCCCATATTTGGACAATATCACTATTGCTGGACACACTCAAGAACAACATGATCAGAACGTGCAGCGCTTTCTTGAGGTCATCAACAAGAGGAACCTAACTCTCAATGCTACTAAAACTATTAAAGCTGTGCGTACCATTAATATTCTTGGCTACTGTGTGGGGAATGGTGTAATAAAACCTGACATGGAAAGACTCCGGCCTCTACAAGAACTACCACCTCCCACTAGTCAAGGATCTTTAAAGAGGGCAATGGGTATGTTTGCTTATTACGCTAAATGGATACAGAATTTTTCTGCTAAGATTCAACCACTAGCAAGAGTAAAGAAATTTCCTTTAGATGAAGAAGCTTTGCAGGCTTTCGAACTACTCAAACATGAACTTGAAGGAGCAACGCTACACTCTGTGGATGAAAATTTGCCTTTTGAGGTCGAATGTGATGCCTCGGAAGTAGCAGTCTCAGCAGTACTCAACCAGAATGGCAGGCCCGTGGCCTTCATGTCTAGGACTTTACAAGGAAGTGAAATTCACTATCACATCGTAGATAAGGAAGCCATGACTATCGTGGAGGCTGTACGTAAGTGGAGTCATTTTCTTGCTAGACAACACTTTGATCTTGTTACAGACCAACGTTCTGTGGCCTTCATGTTTGATAACAGGAAACGCACTAAAGTTAAGAATAATAAGATCCAGGAATGGCGGATGGAACTCGCAGCCTTCAGTTATACAGTACATTATCGCCCCGGTAAAGAGAATGTGGTTCCTGATGCCTTCACCCGAGCTTTTTGCGGTTCCGTGGTTTCTACGTCATCTACCCTCACTGAACTACATGGGAATCTGTGCCATCCAGGAGTGACTCGCTTGTTGCACTTTGTGAGATCGAAAAATCTTCCCTTTTCCACTGAGGACGTTAAGAAGGTCTGTGCTTCTTGCAGTATATGTGCAGAATTGAAACCAAGATTCTACAAATTCCAAGAAGGAACACTCATCAAGGCGACACAACCAATGGAGAGATTAAGCATTGACTTTAAAGGACCAGTTCCGACGGCCTCGCGCAACCCATATCTACTTATTGTGGTTGATGAATATTCTCGTTTTCCTTTCGCTTTTCCGTGTCCCAACATGAACACAACTACAGTGATTAAGTGCTTAGAACAAATATTCAGCCTGTGTGGGATGCCTCAGTATATACATTCGGATCAAGGAACCTCATTCATGTCCAGGGAGCTCAAAACCTATCTCGCACAGAAGGGAGTTGCAACAAGTCGAACTACCCCTTTTCATCCAATCGGCAATGGGCAAGTGGAGCGGCTCAATGGTACTGTATGGAAGGCAATCCAGCTGGCACTCAGGTCTCGAAATCTTCCCGATCAGCACTGGGAATTAGTACTCACTGATGTGATACATTCACTTAGATCCCTTCTGTCGACCGCAACTAATGTCACACCCCATGAACGCTTTTTTGGATTTCCGCGCCGCTCATCCTCGGGGAGCTCTTTGCCTTCGTGGCTTATGTCGTCAGGACCGGTATTATTGAGGAAGTTTGTCAGAACAAGCAAAAATGAACCCCTAGTGGATGAAGTTGAACTATTATCTGCTAACCCAACATATGCTAACATTAGACATCCCAGCGGACGAGAGTCAACGGTTTCCTTACGTGACTTGGCCCCATGCCCTAGGGATAACTCTGTTTCTGAAAATCAAGAACTACCTTCTGTTTCATTGTCACCAGAGGCCATACCATCTCAATCTCCAGTGTCACCCAAGACAACCCATCAAGAGTTTCCAGAAGGTATGGGACTTCACCCAGAAGCTGAAATTAGAACAGAGGCTGCATCACCTCCAGAACGTAGATCAACCCGGGTGTCAAGGGCTCCGAACCGATATGGGTGGGATTGATTACTTATGAAGTGATGTAACCAATTTTATATCTAGAGGGGAAGAATGTTATAATATTGTTTTGTCCTTTTGCTCTTTCATACCTCACTCTGAACCTTTTGTCTGGTGATCTTTTCATACTTTGTTTACTTACCTGATGGAGGGACAGTCAAAGCAACTTATCAAGTAATTCTCTGTTTCTTTTGTATTTCCTTTTGTTTATTCCATTTGTATCTATTTGGTTTAATTAGTTTTACTTTGAGGATCTAACATAGTTTGTATTACATTTATTATGGGGTCTGCTAATTATGTTTATGGTTGTTTCAGGGAATAATCTACTGAAGTTTAAGTTGAATAAAGCTTGGGTAGCAGCAGCCAAGTCTTTTAATGTCACAACAAGTATTCTGGGGGTTACTTCATTTTCTGCCAGTACCATCTCAGCAGTTATTCCATCGTATCCAGGGGCTTTCCATCTCTTGAGTTTTTCAATGATAGCTTTGACTTCAAACATGCTGAATTCATTCATGGGCACATCAAGGTCTTCCTCAGCTTTAGGTATATCAATCAAATTATTCCCTTTTTATCTCCTATTCATGACCTCACTTAAGTGTTCCATCCAACGTTGTCTTTCTTCATCCTCTCTTGTTATTTCAGTTCTGTCTCTCTTTTTGATGGGTATATGCTCCTTCTTCTATGCCCCAGCAGAGATTTCATTGATAATTCTTTGACCGATTTTTACACCATAGCCACTCCCTGAATTCATAGCTTTGTCAGCCTCATCTGCTTTCCTGTCTAAATATTCTCTGAGGTCATTCCTGGTTTTTCTTTTGACCTCACTACCAATACTGGAATACTTAGCATGCTCTACCTTGTAATTTCCATTACCTCCTCGAAAACTTTCAACAATAAATTTCTGTCTTTGTCTCCTTTTTATAGTATCCCCATATCATTTGATATCCATGGCTTTCTCCTTCTAACTGCATGTCCCAAAACTTCACTACCAACTGACTGATATATGTTCTTATTATCACACCATTCTTCATTAATTCTGTTCTTTGTCTCTTGAAGTCTCTAAGACTACACATCAATTCCTACATTCAATTGCAAATGTTTCTCAGTGCTCATTTTCTGGAAGCTTAGTTGTATCAAACCTAGGTATTCCATCTATCTTTCTGTTGGGGCTTTTAGTTTTAATTTCAGTGTGGCAATGATGATCTGGTGATCACTACCAATATCTGCACCTCTATAGCTTCTTAAAGTTCTCAGAGTTTTCCTTATCTCTTTATTAATGACAATTTGATCAATTTGATTTTCGTAATTGCCACATGGTGAAGAGTCCATGTATATTTGTGGATGTCCTTGAGTTGGAAAAGAGTACCTCCAATGACAAGTTTGTTTGTTAAATAGAAACTTATGAAATGTGATCGATTCTAATTTGTAACTTTACCAAGACCCTTGACACTCATCACATTCTCTATCCCTTGACTATTCCTTCCAACTTTAGCAATGAAGTCGCCAAATACAATTTTCATATCTCTACAAGGGATCTCATCTATTATACTCTGCAGTTCTTCATAATATTCATCTTGCCTTTCTTCAGGGGAATCCTTTGTTGGTGAATAGCAAACTATAATACTCATATTGCACTGCTTTGATTTGAACTTTGATAGTAAGAATCTACTATTTACAGCTGTCCACTCAGTTAATGACTATATATATATATATATATATATATATATATATATATATATATATATATATATATATATATATATATATATATATATTGCCTTGGCCAAAGGTTTCCTTACCAGTCCATTTACAATGTGTTTCATGGTCCTAACATTCTAATTACCAATTTTTAATTTTTCTTTAGTATTTATAAACTGGGAAATTCTTAGCACCCCGCTACAGTTGGGAATGGTGGCCATTCTGTCATCTTCTCTTCCCATTGACTGACTAAATCCATAGAGGATTCATTGGCTAGATTCATCAAAGGATAGTCAGTTCTGTGTGATGCACAGTGCCCATCTAACTAAGTGACCCCTGCCAGTCCATACCAATTCCAGTAAGATCAACCGCCAGGCATCAGGAGTAGAAGCCGAAGAGACATCTTGTCTATCGCCTTAAACCCAACCTGTCATCCTGCTGCTAATGACTTCTAGATTTAGGGGGCATTTCCTCCATAGCCAAAGTTCTCGTTACTCCACCAAGTTGCTCATCCGCTTATATAACCACTGACAAACATGGATTGCTTAGATATAGCTCCAAGCAGGGTAATATATTTTTAGTCTAAGCTTACTTAATGCATCTTAACCTAACCTAACTGATGACTATACCTTACCTATTTTGGTATATTGATATAAAAATTAGTTAACCTAACTAATATTTTTATGAAAGTATTATTCATTCTGTATTAAGTATATTGCTTAATGGCAAAGTTGGGCGGTATGATAAGCAAACATTGTCCTACATATATTGATAGAATTTCTTTGTATTTTGTAGTGAATATCATTACTGGTGCCAGGCAGATGCCTGCGTTCCTCTCACTATTGGGTACTAAAATGTATGGCCTAGTCAAGGAATTTAGCGAGTCCTATACCCAATAGGGATTGTACTTTTGACCAATTGGTCACAGCGCTTAATAACAATTTTAAGCCTCAGGTGATTGTAATATATTGTATGAGCATTTCAATTTTAGAGTTGCCAGGAACACCATAAAAGTGTACCTACATTTGTTACAGCTCTTAGGTAACTAGCTGCTACTTGTAAATTAACGATTGGCTAGTGGAGATGCTACGTGTTAGACTAGTTATGGGTCTTGAAGAGGAGGGGACCTGACATAATCTTTTTATAGTGAAGAATATCACTTTACATAAGCTGTAGAGACTGCTGTTATGCTGGAAGCTATAGCTAAAAATGTCCGGGAGGTCAATTTGAAATTGAATACTTACAGTCGAGAGGTAAATGCTCTGAAAACCCTAGTGCTGAAACTAATTCCTTTCCTGGGCTGAAGTTTAATCAAGGAGGTAAGGAGAAAGATAAGGAAAGGTAAAAATCCTTAGAAACCTTGTTGTGGGTGTAGGACAAGCCGCTGAAAGAGTGACTGACGATTCAAAAACTGAATGTTACTTATGTAGGCATACAGGGCACATTATGAAAGTGTGTTTTTCTAGAATAAGCATTGCTTACTAAACCTTTGGAAAGATTAAGGCTGTAAGTTTTGCATAAATTAGATCTACTTGTAACAAAATGAGGTGCATAGTGAAAACATTTATACAATTATTTCATCCAATCTGGAAGATCCTAAATATGTCATATCAAAACTTAACATCATTCAAGTTAAATTTCAGGTAGACACAGATGCTTGCATGCACCCTAATCAGAGAGTATAAGTTCTGCAAATGTTTTGCTAATGCTATGCCCCAAGATAATGCCTTCAAAGACTAAGTAGAAAAAAATATGTAGGCTCTAAAATTCCTGTGAGGGGGAAGATTTGGATGAATATTGTTTTCTGAGGACATGTCTTGGAGACCCAAGTCATTATTATTGTTGAAGATTCAGGTCCTAATCTATAAGAGCAGGAAGAATTACTAGCCCTAAGCATTAGCCTTTGCATAGCTGATGATTCGGTTCATGCTTTAGTAGCTTATGCAAGTTAGTGGTGGCCAAGTTTCCTGGTGAACGTAAGGAGAAACTAGGAGCTTTCCTAGAAATGGAAGTTTCTATTGATATGGTGTAGTCTTTATTACCTATGTATTTCAAGGCTGGTAATGTCTCCTATGTTATGAGTGCTATATATGATGCACATTTAGATAAGTAGTTGGAGACAGGTATAATTCAACCTGTGGCACACTAATTTGAGCTGCAACATTGTGCTCAAACTAAAGAGTGATGACACCATATGTATTTGTGGTAATTATCAATTAACTGTTAGTCAGCTTACTAGGATTACAGCATACCCTGTACCTACAATTGATTACCTTTTTGTTATTTTCGGTAGTGGAAATTTTTGTCAAGGATAGACATGATCAATGCTTGTAATCAGACACTGCTTAGTCCTGAGTTTCATCATTTGGTTACTATAGGCTATATGAAAAACAACTAAAGAGAAGCTAGATGCTATACTAAAGGCTCCTGAACCTAAGGACATCACACAGTATAATAGTTTAAAGGCCGTTCATGCATGGAAAGGGCAAGGGACAGTGGCATTGCCCTATTGAGCAGGATAATGCCCTAGCGAATGACCATATACACATATGATCAGTGCCCAAGGTCCCTCTCCACCTAAGCTAGGACCAAGGAAGGCCAGGCAATGGCTGCTGATGACTCAGCATATAGACCAATAGGCTTCCTCAATGGCCCCATCCTTAGCTCAAAAAGATGGTGAGGCTGCAGTGATCAAAGAAACTAACGAGTTTGAGCGGAACTCGAACCCTAGTCTGGCGTTCACCAGTCAGGGACGTCATCACATCAGCTATCTTGGTATTTTAAATTTCTACAGGAAATTTCTAGCGAATGCGGCTGTTGTTCTTGAATCTTTAAGTGGCCTATTAAGAAAAGTTGTCCATAGGGAGTAGAATACTAAGCATAGTCATGCTTTCCAGGAATCTAAGTCTCTTTTACTAGATGTTTGATTAATTCCTTTTCACTATATACTGCCTATAATAGTATCTGCTGACAGTTCTAAGTATGGTTTGGGTGCAGCACTTTATCAGAAGAAAGAGGGTGAGGAGTTGGCAATTCTTTTTTTTATTCACAATGCTAAATAAAGCTGAGCATAATTATTTGGAAATTAAGAAATAAGGACTTGTGTTTATTTTTGTAGTTCAGAAATTTCACCACTATGGAATCAGTTTTTCTCTGATTACCAACCACAAATCTCTGTTACATCTGTTTAACCCTTATAAACCTATTCTTGAAATAGCTTCCGGTAAATTCCAGGGTGGTTTTTGATGCTACAAGCCTATTCTTTTGAGTTGTATTACCGCTCAGGTAAACCTTTGGATATGGCTGTTCTGTTCCTGTTTGTACAGAGTGAATCCAATTGATAAACACCTTTGATAGAACTTTAGAAATTGCTAATGAGATTAGTAAATGGTCTGCAAAGGATTCTGTTTGCTAAAATGCTACTTTTTCTGACAATGAGTTGAAGCTATTCTTCCTCAGAGACAGGGACTTGAACAGTCCACAAGGTTGTACCATATGGGTATCCAGGTTGATTCTTCCTCCTCACTGGAGGAAGAGTATGCCAAACGAGATGCACCAAAAGCATAAAGGCTCTACTAAATGAAGTAGCTAGCCCCTAGATACTTCTGGTGGCCTGGGTTAGATCGTGACATTGAGAAGCTATCAGCAGGATGCTTGGCTTATCTATCTAGTAGAGCCCTCCTTACAATCTCCAATGCAGTACAGAAATTCCTTGATTATGGTCAGGAATTTCATATGATTGGCCTTCATTTTAGTGCTGCCTTTGACTGTGTTAGTCATGAGATCCTTGCTTTCAAACTCAAACAGTTGGAGTGGGTCTTTTCTTGTTGATGGACACCATAGTGAGTATAGGAATATATCTGGTGTTCCTTAAGGTAGTGTTCTTGCCTAATTACTTTTCATACTATATACACATGACATGTGGTTTGGCTTAGAAAACAAGCTCGTTGTATATGCAGATGATGCCACCCTCTTTGCATAAATTCTATCTCCCGAATGTAGATCTGGGGTTACTGAATCCTTTAATAGAGATCTAACTAAAATTAGTGCATGTTGCAAATTTTGGGGCACAAAGTTAAATCCTAACAAAACTCAAAGTATGATTGTAAGTATGTCAAGGACAGTTGCTCCTCAACATCCAGGTCTCAGCATTGACCCTTTTAAAATTTTAGGTGTGATTCTCGACAGTAAATTTACTTTAGGGAAACACATTAGATCTGCGTCTTCTTCAATTGCAAAAAAAAACTGACTTTTAGAGAAAGTCTTGTAAGAATTTTTTGTGATCAATCTATTCTGAAGAAGTTTCAATTCTTTCATTCTACCTTGTTTTGAGTATTGTTCTCCTGTCTGGTCTTCAGTTGCTGATTCTCATCTCAAATTGTTGGACAGGAACTTACGGTCTATTAAATTTCTTATTCCTGATCCTGATATTAATCTCTGGTACCATCGTTCACTTAGTTCGTTATGCATGTTGCATAAGATTTTTCATAATTCTGACCATCCTTTACATTCGGATCTTCCCGGACAGTACCATGCTGTTCATAATAATAAGTATGCAGTTAATTCTAATAGTTAGGCCTTCTCCCCCATGAGGCTCAATACTATACAGTACTCTAGAAGTTTTATTCCAGTTGTGACCAAGTTGTGGAATGATCTTAATTGGGTAGTTGAATTGGTAGAACTTCAAAAGTTCAAACTTGCAGTAAATGTTTTGATGATGAAGAGGCTGATATATCTCTTTTTATAGTTTATATATGAAAGATCTGTTTTAATGTTGTTACCGTTCTAAAAACATTCTATTCTAATTGTTTTATTTTCTTACTAATATAGTTTATTTATTTCCTTTCTTCACTGTGCTATTTTCCCTGTTGGAGCCCTGGGGCTTATAGTATCCTGCTTTTCTAACTAGGGTTGTAGCTTAGCTAGTAATAATAATAATAATAATAATAATAATAATAATAATAATAATAAGAAGAAGAAGAAGAAGAAGAAGAAGAAGAAGAAGAAGAAGAAAGCACCTCTATGTCCATGGATTGGCCTGAAAAATAGTGGGTGTGAATGCTCACATCAGGCAGGTCCGATGGGCACATATTTTCTAGTTTTAATGGATAGTCATTTTAAGTAGATTGAAGTGGTAAACACTTAAAAGCACAAGTTCTTTTGCTACAATCAACTTAATTGTATAAATAATTTCACGTTTTGGTTTACCTTTGACTTTGGTATTGGACAATTTTGTGTCTGAGAAGTTTTAACTATTCTTGGAGAAGAATAGTGTTTGTCACACCACTTCTGCACCTTATCAATCTAGTTCAGGATACAGTCAACACTTTTAAAAGGATTTTCTGAAACACAGTAAGAACCATCAGTAACTACTATTTACAATCTATCTTTTTTAATATAATAATAAAACTAACAATTTCTCTCTAAGCTCAATCTGTGAAAGTTTCAGAACAGTATCTAGTTATGAAGTATTAAGTGTCCTTAGATTCTCAATTATAACATGGCAAACAGAAAGAGTTTATGCTAAGAGATTTTCCAAATCTGGAAGATGTTTTACATTTTTCCCAGAATGCAAATATAGTCATAATCATGGAAATCACTTTCAGCAAAAGTGCGAATTGTCATAGAAGCTTGGAAACAAAATGCTCACCTAACAGTAGCTGGTCAGGGGAAATGGGACACCACCAAAACAGGCCACTTAAACAGTATCAGCATGAGAAGGCCCAAGTCAGTCCTTCTCCCCAATAAAGACTTGGAGTTCATATGCAATTGAGACCACATAATGGGGATGAAAAGAGACAGACTCATGCACAGGTGATCGAGCAAGAAAAATCTACCCTTTATGGTTAGCACTTGCAGGCTAGTCTTGTGACTACAGTATCGTCACTTTTGACATGACCTCCTGGCACTCCAGCATAGGGTAGCTTTTCTAAGAGTGGGCCCTTCTGTATATACCACAGAAGCAGTTCTCCGCATGTGAAAGGTCAAGATAATTCCTCCTCTGCTGTTGTATGCCACAAAATTCACGTACTGAGAATGGACTGTGAAGAGATAGGCTCATGCATATTTGATTAGTCAAGAACTGTAAACATCTGAACTGACCCACCTACCAACTCTCGAATGGTAACGCTTGGAAGCTAAGTCAGAAACGCCACCATTTCCAGAAGAAGAAGTATGAACAATGAAGACCTCCTTGCATAGATTGGCAGTATCAAAACGTGAAGGGTCCAGATAAGACACTTCTCTGCCAGAAATATTTAGCAGGTGCTGGTACATACTTTACTTACTTACTTTACTTTGATGGCTGCTTTTCCGGTCCCATACAGCAGGGAAACCCCACTCTCTACAGGACCTCCACTGTCGTTTTACCTTGTTCGTTCACAGTATTTATCTTTCCAAGTCACAATATGTTCATTTACTGTTAAATCGTCACTGTCAAAAGACTCATGAAATAAGAAAGTCTTCAGTTTCCTCTTGAAAGCCTTAATGTCTTCAATCGTTCGAATGTTTCGTGGGATCTTATTATATAGTCTCGGGGCCGCATATTTAAAGGCTCCGGAGCCCAAAGTGGACATAAATCTAGGTTCCAACAGTTTGAAGCCATCTGTAACTATTCTCGTGTCGACACGATTTGTTGGCTGCGCAATATGTAGCAATTCTCTTAAGTATTTTGGACGACCGGTTCTATAAATTGGTGGGTTGTTGTACATATCTAAATTCAATTCTCACTTTAATCGGCAGCCAGTGTAAATCAATTAATTTAGGGGTGATCCTTTCTCTAGGTGGGACACCTTTTATCAGTCTTGCTCCTCTGTTTATTATGTTTTGTAATTTCTTAAGTTGCACTTTTGGTAAATTGTAGTAGATAGAATTGCAGTAGTCAATTCTGGTAATAATAAAGTTTATCACAAGTTTCTTAACAGAATTTTCATCCTGGTACTTTTTTATAAACGCAATATTTCTTAGATGATAACCAGCACTTTTTATTACATTATTTATTTGGGCATTTAGAGACAGGTTACAGTCAAGAAATACACCTAGATCTCGAACTTTATTAGATATCGGCACCGAGTCATTATTTATGTTCATTTTAATATCACCCAAGTTTCTCACGCTGTTTCTCTTGCCCACCACCATGAATTCAGTTTTGTTCTCATTTAATCTTAGATGTTTAAATGTCATCCATTCTCTAACACTATCAAGGATTCGGTTTAGAGCTTCAGTAGTGTTATGTATATCATTTATGGAGAAGTAAAATTGTGTGTCATCTGCAAATAGTTTAAACTTCACGCCATGCCTTTGTAGCATTTTCGATAGACCAATTGTATAAATGCAGAATAAGATTGGGCCAAGTACACTCCCCTGGGGATCGTATAGAGACAAGCTTACTTACACACATTAAGTCAAGAACTATAAACCCCTGAAATGGCCCACCTACCAACCCTCAGTCAGTGACACTTACATGGTAGTATAGAAATCATCACACCTATAGGGGGAGGAGGATGAATGTGAGAAGCCCTCCTGGCCCTCCAGCGTAAGGATTTTAGACTTTACTTAATTCATCTTTCATATAAAGAACCTTGGTGGAAGTAATAAGAAGTGTAAAGATTTTTCATAGAACAGGAACCACTGAAGCAATATAATATTTCAAGATCATAGAATTACAGTCTTAGCTGAGAGCAAGATATAAAAAAACGTGTAAAGGCAGCACTCCCACTTGCCTAAGGAAAGAAAAGCACCTACAAAAGTCACTTGGTATTAGAATGTCAATCATAAATAATGTCAATCATAAATACGGCACAGGATCAGCAACTGAATTCAGTAATAATGTACTAGCTACTTCTAAAGGTATTTGTTTCCGAACTGTAAGAAAATAATTATATTTTACTTTAATTAGATAATCTTAGAACATTAAATTCAACATTTTATAGACTTAGGAAATTCTGAATGGGTTCTGTTGCATGGGAACCAAGTAATACTCTTATTTGGCAATTCAGGAGCTACATTGCCATTAAGGATAGAATCTATATTCCTTCTCTCTAAAGTCCTTTCCCCACAAGGGGCAAATACACGGCAGGCAGACACTGCTGCCAATTTTGTGGTGGGTGGTGATCACGAGTGTAGATGATGTCATAGACGATGAAACCATGGGCAAACCATCAAGTGTCCATGCCCGTTGTTAAGGCACTGGATGGGCAGGCACCTGACAAGGGACCACATTGTCAGATACAACTCTGTATTCCATTCCTTGCCCAGCTTGTGGTTCAAGTCAAGGTTTACCTGCCTGTGCTTACTGTCTGCCTTGGACTGTTTGATTTGGTAACACTGTTTCAAACCTAGAGAATTATAGGCAAATCAAGAGTGACCGCCATGTATTTGCCCCTCGTGTGGAAGAGGCTTTAGGAAGATCAGAACTACATTAGCTCTAGATGCAATTATGAGACACAATTACAGTCATTTTTGGATATAAAATATAAACTATTCAATACCTTAGATTAAATTCTACTAGCCATTCAAAATAACTTGTGGTTAACTTATGAATATATTTATATTAAAGACTATCATATATGATGAAGATTAAAATAATCAACATCAGACCTAAAGGGGAAAACTGAATTCTCTTGTCAAAAACATTATTGCACAATTAGTTGGATAATTCATAGCTAGAAACCTTGTAAAGGAAATTCATGTCATCAAAATTAAGAGCCATAAAACAGTAAGCTATTCAATACTATAACTTACCTGAAATGCAAGCCTCCAGGTACTTTGATTCCATAATGGCTTGGTATGTCATACCATTGTTTTGGCTGATGGCATCCTGTACTTCTTCGCGAAGGAGTTGTTGCTTATCCGGGTTCTTTGCCAGCTCATATGCAGCAAAAGCTAAGGTTGTGGCTGTTGTGTCATACCCAGCAATTATGAATAACACACACTGGGCTATAATGGTTTCATCTTTGAGAACTGTTAAAAAAGGGACAGTCTTTATTCAAAGTTTCAAAGATCTAAAAAGAAAAATTTAAAAAAATAATAAACTCTGAACTTATAACAGCTTTCTTGTTAATTTAGTTACTAATATAAGTAAAAGTGCATACAACATATTATCATAATCCTGTTCAAATCTATAAAATAAGAGTTAAAATTCAACATGCAACTCTCTCGAAAAGTCCACTACATGGGCCCCTAGTCAAAGCATACAACACTTCTAAAAATTACTTCTTACAAACAATACTAAAACACGTCGATTTTTTTTTTTTTTTTTTTGCTAAACATAATTCAACTATACAAAGTAATGTCAATTCTCCGATGTACATTGGTAGTACAGACATCTTACCTTGCTTTTTGGAAGGGTCAGATAAATCTTCCCCTGATTGTGCCTCCAAAAGTAGATCCAAAAAATCTCCTCTTTTGATTCCTTTCCTTCTTGCAGCCAAGGTCTCTTCCACAACATTCTTAAAGAACTGTGTCTCCTTGGGAAACATATTAATTCCTAATTTTGACATTAATTTCGGTGCTATTCCTAACATAATGAAAATTAACAATCTGCTGAAACCAAAGTCAAAGAAAGGGTCGGCCTTTTTTGGAAATTCGGCATTCTCATCAACAAGCGAATTGCACTCTAATCCAAAGGCACAAGAAGCTATAGTGTCGATTGTAAACCTTCCAAAATTAAGCTTCATGTTCACAAAGGGTTTCTTTGTACTCTCTGCCAAACTAAAGGCCACAAGAGCATCTGCTTTCTCACAAACAAGGTGAAACAGGTTTTTCATTTTCCCTGAACTAAATGTTGGAGACACGATGGATCGCAATTTTTTCCATTGCTCTCCATTTTCATTTGAAAGCATTTCATTCATGCATTGATCATTTTTACTTTGTGATTTGAAGACTCGTCGATCTGTGAAGTGGTCAAAGTCCTTAATAAAAATACTTCTTATCATCTCTGGCTCACATACGTAAAGATAAGGAGAGAAGAACGTATATCCCCCTGCCAAACCATTCCTGGAGTATTTCTGGTAAACCTATTAAGAGAAGAAATGAATAATTATGGCATTAGAAATAGATTTATATGAGCACAAAGTTAGAATTCCAACTAAGTCGATGGTACTTTACACATACACTCACCTCAACGTCAAACATCCACCGTCCTTGCTTGGACGATCCAATTCTGTCAATATGACCAATGATGGGGGTGATGGGTGGTGTTAAAATCCCACGTTTCGCCCAATAACTGAATTTATGTCTGCTATAGAGCCACAGAGAAACCACGAGAAGCACCAGCAGGGACACTGTTACCATGACCATTTCTAGAATAAAAACCCATAAAAGCAAATCATTAATTATGCTTTCAAAAACACATATGACAAATAATAAACACAGAAGGATATAACAGAAGTCCTCCATACACCACTTATAATCACATTTATCAGTGGTGGACTTATGTCAGGCATTTGGGAATTGTCTCGGGGCTCCTACATTTAGCCTCCAATGCAAAGGTTAAAACCAAGGATTATTAAAAATCTAAAACAAGTAAATTTGTTTGAACACATTCCAAGTGTGGGGAAAAAAAAGCTTCCCTAGACTCCTCTTTTCAATGGTAAAACTGTTGACTTACAAACCCCAACCCGCAAATATTGTTTCCCAGGCCATTCACTGGCTAAATGCGGCCCTGCCATTCATAATTCAAAAATTTTGTATTCGTGATTGACAGTATCAAGTTTTGTATTCACCTTGCCAATTCCTAACTTACTAAATTTTGTACTCCACTTTCTCATTCCTGATTTATCAATTTTTATTTAAATTGGCTATTCCTATGTCTTGTAATCTCCTTGCCCAATCCTAATTTATATTTTTTTTTTACTCACTTGTCCATGCATAATCTATAAAATTTTGTATTCCCTTTGCTCATTCCTCATTTATTAGATTTTATATTCCCCTTGCCCATTCCTAATTTATTAAATTTTATATTCCTCTTGCTCATCCATAAATGAATATATTTTGTATTCCCCTCACCTACTCTCAATTTATCAAACTTTGTTACAAGTAACTTTGAATACAGGAAAACGGGAAACGATCATACAAATTCAAATGATGGTTAAGAGTATTACATCAGACTGAAAGCTAAGGTTTTCCTCCATATAGGCCCTTGTGGACAAATACAGAGGAAACTAGCACTTGTTGTGCAGAAATCAATCACCTGTACCTCTACACCACCCACGTATTGTCCATGCTGTGTATCAACATAGTGATGTCTCATTGTTAGGCCAGTTTAATGAAAAGTTGAAAGTAGTCGTCTCTACAGTAGATACGTTTCTTGTTAAGGCTGAACGTAAGAGTGTAAAAAAGAGGAGCAAGTATCCAGAAAGTGGAAAGTAAGTGATTCATTTAGTAATAGTGAATGTTGTTCAAAAGAGAGAACTTCTGATATCTTATCAGAAGTTCACATTGAGGGAGATTCTTCCTCCAAGAAGTGGCCTTCTCCTCCTCTCTCATCTTCATGACGTTAGCCCTCAAAGGTAGTGAGATAATTTGGCAATATTTCTATCTTTATTGTGAATTAGGTAAACTTTTGGTAGTCTCCCACCCAGGGTATTTTTTTTTCTCTTTGCATGAAAACCCCATTTTTCCATTAGTTTTCGTGTTGTTTCATTGTGTTGTGTTGTTATCATCTTCTGCAAAAGTATAGTTTTCCACCACTACCCAACATAACCCCCAACATTAATGGGGGGAACCCCGTGTGGGAATCAGGGTTTGCGGTGGGATAAAATGAAAACTAACGATTTGCAGAAGATAGTAACAGCTGAAACCAACAAAACTACAAGAAAACTAACAGTATTTTTTTTTCATGTAAAAATAAGAGGGTGAAACAACATCTACGGACTAACTAGTGCAATTATCTCTCAAGCAACAAACTCTCTTGAGTTCCGTTTTCTCTTGAGCTCCGTTTTCTTTCAAACAACGGCGTCTCAATCTTTAATAAAGTCCAATTTTAAAAGGGACACAAACGCAAAAACACCAGCTAACCTAAACTTCCCCACCTTACTCGGCCTCAATGACCTTCGTTTTCAGGATGCCGGAAAACTTCAAATCCTTCATTCATTCATTCCCCACCTAACCTAACCTAGAAGCAAGCCCTCCCTTAGACAGCTGTATTCATAGTTTAGGCTGAGACCTTAATAGTCAGAGTCTGAGTAATCCAAATCGGGTATAAAAACAAGGGAAACGATTTAGCTTCAAAATAGCACTTATCCACACAACTAGCCTTGTAATCACTCACAGAGAAAATGCACTCGGCATGCGTCTAGTTAAGTCTTTGTAACTTTAGCATGACATTGCCAGTAATGTTGATCGATTATCTGTACATAGAAGGCAATCATGCACGGCTTGGAACACTTCAGACACTTCATTTCTGACAGAAGTACTCCTTGAATACCTAGAAATTTCAAACTTTCTTCGTTATTACTTAAAAATAGTCTAATGGCTTTGTATGGGGTTTATTCTCATATGATGATCTTTCCTTTATGGTTGCCATGGCTAAACTAAAGATGTTTTTATGTTCAACATTAAAGCATTTGATGCAAATTTGAACTTTTGAAGTTCTACCAATTCAACCAAACGATTAGCAAGATCATTCCACAACTTGGTTACAGCTGGAATAAAGTTTATAGAATGCTGTGTAGTATTGAGCCTCATGATGGAGAAAGCCTGAATATTAGAAAAATCTGCATACCTAGTATTACCAACAGAATGGTACTGTCCGGGAAGATCTGAATGTAAAAGATAGTCAAAATTAGGAAAAAATACTATGCAACATGCATAATGAACTAATTGAACAATGGTGCCAGAGATTGATATCTAGATCAGGAATAAGAAATTTAATAGACCGAAAGTTCCTGTCCAACAAATTAAGATGAGAATCAGCAGCTGAACACCAGACAGGAGAACAATACATGAAACTTTAGAGGTAGTAGGTTGGCCAGGGCACCAGTCACCCGTTGAGCTACTACCACTAGAGATTTATGGGGTCTTTTGACTGGGTTGACAGTACTACATTGGATCCTTCTCTCTGGTTACGATTCATTTTCCCTTTGCCTACACATATACCGAATAGTCTGGCCTATTCTTTACATGCTCTCTTCCGTCCTCATACACCTGACAACACTCAGACTGCCCAACAATTCTTCTTCACCCAAGGGGTTACTGGGCTGTAATTGTTCAGTGGCCAATTTCCTCTTGGTAAGGATAGAAGGGACTCTTTAGTTACGGTAAGAAGCTCTTCTAGGAAGACACTCCAAAATCAAACCGTTGTTCTCAAGTCTTGGGTAGTCCAATAGCCTCTGTACCATGGTCTTCCACTGTTTTAGGTTAGAGTTCTCTTGCTTGAGGGTATACTCAGGCACACTATTCTATCTTATTTCTCCTCCTCTAGTTTTGTTAAAATTTTTATAGTTTTTATAGGAGATATTTATTTTGATGTTACTGTTCTTGAAATATTTTATTTTTTCGTATTTCCTATCCTCACTGGGCTATTTTCCCTGTTGGAGCCCATGGGCTTATAGCATCCTGCTTTTCCAACTAGGTTTTAGCTTAGCAAATAATAATAATAATAATAATAATAATAATAATAATAATAATAATAATAATAATAATAATAATAAAAAGGTAGAATAAAAGAATTAAAACACTTCTTCAGAATAGATTGATCACTGAAAATCGTACAACACTTTTTCAATAAGCCATTTTTTTTTTTGTGCAATTGAAGAAGACACAGATCTAACAGGTCTCTCAAAAGTAAATTTGCTGTCGAAAATCTCACCTAATATTTTATAGAGTCATACAGAGTTAAAGAAACATTAACAATGTTGAGATCCTGATGTTGAGGAGCAACTGTCCTCGACCTACTTACAATCATACTTTGAGTTTTGTTAGGCTTCAACTTCATGCCCCATAATTTGCACCGAGCACTAATTTTAGCTAGATCTCTATAAAGGGATTCAGCAACCCCAGATCTATATTCATGAGGAAGAATTGATGCAAAGAGAGTAGCATCATCTGTAAATGCAATGAGCTTGTTTTCTAAGCCAAACCACGTGTCATGTGTACATAGTATGAAGAGTAATGGACCAAGAACAATACCCTAAGGAACACCAGATATCACATACTTTACTCACTATGGTACCCATCAACAACTCTGTGATCTATTAATTAAGAATTCAATAATAATGCTAAAATCGACCCACCCACCCACCCCCAACTGTTTGAGTTTGAAAACAAGGGCTTCATGATTAACACGATCAAAAGCAGCACAAAATAAAGGCCAATCATACGAACTTCCTAACCACAATCAAGGAATTTCCGTACAGCATTGGAGATTGTAAGAAGGGCATCGCACGCTCCAAGGCATTTACAAAAGCCGAATTCTGTAGGCAAAGGAAAAATAAGTCGTAATCAAGGAGAGGGGTCCAGTGTAATACTGTATTGTCTGGCCAGTCAAAGGACCAAATAACTCTCTAGCAGTAGTACCTCAACGAGTGGCTGGTGCTCTGGCCAACCTACAACCTACACACACACACACACACACACACACACACACACACATATATATATATATATATATATATATATATATATATATATATGCATATATATGTGTGTGTGTATATAATAAACTTGCAAATTAATCTTTATAAAACATTTTAGGGGTCTGTTCCATATATTATTGCGTAATGTCTCTGTATATTTGTGAAACATCACTTAAAGCTATTTCTTTTGCTTTTTGTTTTTCTGGGTAATTTAGATCGAGGTACATTTTTGTTATTAAGATGAAGGATACTGTCAGACTTTTAGGATAAAAATTGTAGAATCCAGAGTTGATAATTCCTCAGAGATTCCTGAAACTCAGCTTGACAAAGGCTATTACCATTACATTATTTCCAACGGAGCAATAAGATAATGATTATGGGAATTTTAATAGAATCATTAACAAATATTAAATGTATGCCATACTGATAACATTAAAATTGTGGGAAAACAACTTATCCCGACCTTTTTGGGAGAGAGAATAGTCCGACTATCTGCTTGTTCACGTGTTCAGAGTTTACGGTGATTAGCAAGACGTGCAGCTTCACCTCTTGAGGAGAGTCCAATTTCAACGGCACAATATATTAACTAATTAATTAACTATTCTTCTCCACTGCCGATCTGCGACTTCACATACCGGACTCTTAAGGGTGGTGATCTGAAGTGTTATAATTGGACTGACGATAAGTAGGTCGCTTTATGATTGGCCAGAAACACATACTCCCCATCGAATTTAGTCATCAATGAAACAAGAGTCGGACAACAATATGCAGACGCATTTTCAGCGAAGATAACCCCATCCATAATTAATAAAGCATTTTCTTAATTTTAGTTTACCCTTTTAAATTTTCTCCCGTGAAAAGCATATCAGAACCTGAAATTATAAGTAAGCCACTACAATCATTTAAAGAACATGTCCCTTTAAATTCATCATTCACGGAAACTTGCTGACAGAGCTGTTTGTAGTTGCCAGATGTTGCTTTCTAGTTGACAATTAGTCCGAAAATAAAAGTACACAGTTTCGTCACCTATGAACGGGACTGTACACAGTATCTATTTGATGAATGAGGCCAAGTAATGGATTATAGAGAAAAAGTGAGAGACTCAGATACCATTTGTCTTTTTTGCGATGAATTACAATGTAATTTTCAAGATTGCGGAATTTGGGATGTAATAAACAGCAAGCTCGGATTAGGGTAAGTCATTATATAATACTAAAGCTGTTGATGTGGAATTTATCCCTCGATCATCCCAGCATACCTTCCTCGGCAGGGCTACCAACACAAATTCTGCCACAAACCTTTCTAACTTGGAACAGCCGCCTCCTTGGATTTGTCCGCGACTATTTATAGAGGTACTACAACAAATCATTTTGATCAATACAATTCTCAATATCAACTTATAAACGAAATTAAGGCTGAACTCCTGTATTTTCTTGTATAAATAGTTGGTAGTAGGTTGGCCAGTGCACCAGCCACCCGTTGAGATATTCCCGCTAGAGAGCTATAGTACTATACTACATTGGATACCTCTCTCTGGTAACGGTTCACTTTCCCTTTGCCTGAACATACACCGAATAGTCTGGTCTATTCTTTACATATTCTCCTCTGTCCTCATACACCTGACAACACTGAGATTACCAAACAATTCTTTTTCACCCCAAGGGGTTAACTACTGCACCTGTAATTGTTCAGGGGCCACTTTCCTCTTGGTGACGGTAGAAGAGACTCTTTGGCTATGGTAAGCAGCTCTTCTAGGAGAAAGACACTCCGAAATCAAACCATTGTTCTCTAGTCTTGGGTAGTGCCATAGCCTCTTTACCATGGTCTTCCACGGTCTTGGATTAGAGTTCTCTTGCGTGAGGGATACACTCAGGCACACTATTCTATCGAATTTATCTTCCTTGTGTCTGTTAAAGTTTTTATAATTCATATGGGAAAAAATTATTCTAATGCTATTACTGTTCTTAAAATATTCTATTTTTCAATGTTTCCTTTCCTCACTGACCTATTTTCCCTGTTAGGACTCCTCTGGGCTTATAACAGCCTGCTTTTCCAACTAGGGTTGTAGCTCAGCAAATAATAATAATAATAATATTTTATAATAATGCACGTAACCCATCAAAAATGACGGCTAAATATCTAGATATGTACGTACACGCACACACATTCAACCCTTCCTACAACCTCCCCCATTCTTCTCGGGGTAGCCCTTGGAGGAAAAATAAATAACGTATTAATCCTCCTAGCGGTAGCCTATCCCACCCCTCACAAGGGTGAGCGTGACCATATATATATATATATATATATATATATATATATATATATATATATATATATATATATATATATATATATATATATATATATACACCAACAGATTTAGTAGATTTGAGAAAAAAAAAACCCTCAGAAATATATTGGGAGTTAAATAGCAGAAAAGGATTATAAATGAAACTATTATAGAGATTACTCAAATGCCATATGTGGATGAGGTCATGGTGAGGGGTAGATAGAGATGGTTTGGGCATGCCCTTCGCACTCAAGAGAGAGTAGTTCACCAAACTTTGAATTGGGCTCCACAAGGCCCTAAAAGATTTGGAAGACCCAGGCCTACATGGCTGAGGACCATGAAACGTGAAGTAGATGATGATGAATGGAGAAGTATTAATTTAGAAGCTCAAGATATAGATGACTGGGGAAATCTAACAGAGGCCCTTTGCGTAAATAGGCCTAGCAGATGAAGGTGATGATGATATATACTAAGACACTTGGTGAAAGAGAGACCTAACCCTTGAAAAGTTAACAAGTCCAGGACTGCTGTGCCTGCGCCAAATCAACTGCAATCTAGCATACAGACAAGGCATTCCTTGAACGCAGACTTAACCACTAGGGACCCCAGGATTCGTAGTCAAGTGCCAATGTCCAGTGTCAAACAATGGAGAGCTCAAACCGTAGATGGCAAATTCCTAGGTACAAAAGTGCATGGCCATTTTGTGAAGGCCGCTCCACTGCTGGATGATCAATATTCTTCCAGCAGCAATCAGGTGAACTGCCTATGAGACAACCATAGATATGGATATCTATGAGACAACAATGTGGGTGTAGCCACTGAGAATATGGTTCCGTCGAAGAAGTAATATTATTACTAGTCAAGCTAGTTGGAATTAGAGTACCTATATAAAACAAGAGTACGGCCAGCAGGGAAGCCCTATATACTGGCGGTTCAACCTGATGTCTCTCTCTCTCTCTCTCTCTCTCTCTCTCTCTCTCTCTCTCTCTCTCTCTCTCTCTCTCTCTCTCTTGAATAAAGTATAATAATGTAAATAAGACTATTTGAGTACGAGAATTGATATATCTACAAATTAAAGCTTATAAGATGTGTTATTGTAGAACGATTAATCCGGTTTTGATAGAATTGCTGTTACCCTTCAAGTTGAAGAACATGAGAGCGAATGAATTGAAAGATGAGAGAAACGTAGCAGGTAGAACATGAATTTGCGCTCGATAGAATCACCAAATGTTTCACACCTTTTGTTTACTATGTGCATAATATGTCATGTATGGTTATTCCTTTATGATTTTGCGTTTATTGAACATGAATTCGTGTTTTTGCTCATGTTTTCTGCATCTGCATACTCTATTTATTACTATTATGTTTCATGTCATTATAGCCTAGCTTTTACACTATATTTTTTTCCATCCCATATGCTATTGAAAGGAAAATTAGGCCTACTACAATATTATGTGGACATGGGTGTATCTTTATTATTTCTTTGTCAATCGTCTCAAGTATCAAAATAACATAGGGGTCGAGTATGACATTTCTTTTTAATAGTAGTATCAGTTTCCAATAATAATTCTTGGCTAGGCAGGAGCACTTTGAAAAGGATCAGTTTGAAAATAAACCGGTTAATGAAATACAAAAACTAAGGTGGAACGGAATTCCAATCCTTTTTTCTCACTTTAACTTCTCTATACATAGGAAGTCTCCAGTTCAGTGAGGCCTCCCTGATAGATCTAGCCAGGATTATGTCAGGTTGGATCATGCATATTGCAAAATTCAGCAAACCAGTAGCATCTTGAGTATTAGAAAGTTTTGCAGTTGCTGTACACAGCAGTAGAATTATGTAATAGTAATGGTACTGTGGTATTCATTATACATATGTGTTTTGTTAAAAGATATACTAGATATATATATATATATATATATATATATATATATATATATATATATATATATATATATATTGAGTTTATATATCATTATCTACTCATTATATCCTGATTGATATATTTTACATGCATTCATTTTTAATATCTTCAGTGTAAATCCTCATTTCTTAAAGACGATATCAGTACATGATACATACTGTATAGTATTATGATAGTTAGAATATTAGTTAGTAATGAATAATGATAACTAATGAATAAAATTGAGCGTGATGTGGGGATTGAAAGATATTAATTAATTGTATTGGCACAAGTTATTGAAAATGTGATATATAACTAAAATGTTATAAAATTGTGAAGATATGACATAGAATGTATTATATGTTGCGAAAGTAAGATATAGGTGGAACTTGTGGATAGTATTAAAATATGATGTGTTGATATAATGTGATATAGTAGTGAAGATAAGATATCTTAATGGACATGTGATATAGATTATGATATAGTATGAAAAATAATGGCAATCAAATGAGTGAACATTTGGTTTCCATTTATTTTAAACGCTGGGAAAGTGTTCGTGATAAAACAGGAAAGTAAAATAGAAAGAGTTGCACATAGGAATAGCAGTCTTTGATAGAGAGAGAGAGAGAGAGAGAGAGAGAGAGAGAGAGAGAGAGAGAGAGAGAGAGAGAGAGAGAGATCTAAAAGAAAGTATTCCTAATAAAATTGAAAGATATGCAGGATTACTTGGAAACCTAAATATTCTATATGCTTTCTTAGGTCTACCGGCACACTCATAAGCAGAACAGCATGGCATTGTGTACCATCACGTCACTAATTATATGGAAAACAGAAATAAAGACTGTGGAAATAATAATACGTCTTGATGGCAATTGGCCACTGAGAGACTGGTTGGCTGGTATCCTGCCACCCGGAAACAAAATGGCGCCCATTAACCCCGAGTATAGCAACTCGTATGTCGCTACTCATGTTTATATAGGTAGTTGGAATAACCGAATGCTACAAACCCAAAGGGTCCAACAGGGAAAGTAGCCAGCTCAGTGAGGAAAGGAAATAGGGGAATAACAAAACCTAATATCAGCCCGTTCAACAGAAAAGAATTTATAAAAAGTTTGAACTTCAACCGCGTGATTACGAAGATCAATTTACAGCTGGAATAAAACTTCTCGATTAGGCCTGTGTACTATTGTGCCTTAAGATGGAGAATAAACTGTATTTCTATATTGATATATACAGGTGAGGATGGTACACTCCGAGATCTGAATGCAATGGATGGTCTGAATTATGAAAAATCTTATTGATTGATTGATTGAAAGTTTTCTGGCATCCTGACATCTAAGGTCATTGACGCGAATAGCATTTATTATATATGAAAAATAAAAGAGAAATCAATTAAAACCATAAAAGTTAAGAAGTCATTATAATAGTTAAATAGTTGTCCGAAGACCTGCTTCTGAAATAAATCTAAAAATGCCACTCGCATAGTAGGACACATCATGTCCAATAATCTTGGCAAGGATGAACCTGCCATCCTCACCTCGAGCCTCAAACAGATATCTATTTCTTAAGTTAGTAAAATTAGGGCATTCGGTCAACAAATGCCTCACTGTTAAAGGTACTAAATAGTCCTCGCAATACGGTTTGTGTTGGCCCTTCAGCAGAAACTCGTGAGTCAACCGTGTAACTAACTAGCTCTGGGGTAAACACGACGTTGTACAGTCACTCATATAATTTGATGGATGTCCGGGTGTTTGAGAGATTTCCATTTCACCCCTTTCTGGACGACAGGTGTCTGGGAGTGCAAGACCAGTCGAATATTGAACTACCTAACTCTGTTGTAGTAATTGTTAACTTTTACGAGTATGTTATTGATCTGTTTTTTTTCCACGTAGATATATATTACAGAGGTTCTGTTCTTTCCTTCTCTTCTGCCCTGTTGTTTTTCTCTCGCCTTTCTACTTGTAGTCAGGGTGAATTAAATGGGATGGTGGATCAGTCCAGAAATTATTAGCAACAAGAAGTATTTCATGACAGTGGATGGAGAATTTTGTAGCATACCATAAAAAAACCTCTCTCTGGATCTTATTTTTTTTTTCCAGAGACTCATTAAAAAAAATGCTAAGATGTATGATTTTCCCTTTTTCAAAATTGTATTAAATGGGCACTGGTAGTCTTTTGTTATAAAGCTTGACTCTCTGAAAAAGGATTGTTCATTAAACTATTCCATTGGAAGCCTAATTTGATTTGCACAGGCTCACTTTGTTAGCAATTGTCTGTGTCATTTAGACCATTATGCCAAATGCTAGGATCATTGAGGGTCATTCCACACTACTTACACCTACCCTAGAAATAATTTTTGATATCCTGAAATTCAATTATCTAACGCCGCGATCGAAATCAATGGGACTTGAACCCGGTTGTGCCAAGCAGTACACAGAAATTAAATCCCATTGTTAGTAATATTGATAGTAATGGCGAAGGACTTTGCGGGCATGGTGAAATGATGTATTTATGGGGATTAATTTAATACACTAAACATGTCAGAGTCAAGCTCTTGGGAGGAATGTAATGTATAGGCTGAGGATTGGCCATAGTCGGCCAAAGCACAAATATCTTTTCATTTTTTTCTTCTTTTGAGCGATATTCATGCACAGTTTAAAAGTACTTCAAGTTTTGCTTATTACAAGTTTTACTTCTTTGCTTGCTTTATCATTCAGTTGAATTATTATTATTATTATTATTATTATTATTGCAGTTGTTGTTGTCAATTACTTATCTTTTCAAAGTATTTGGTATCAATTTTCACCAACAGATTTCAGTTATGTTTAATTAATGATAATTTTTACTTATCCTCTTTTTTTTCAAATACTTTGGTAATCATTATTTGATGCTTCTACTGATAGTGGAGAAAATATCAGAAAATTTTCCGGAGAATCTTCCATTTCCGGAACCAGACACCAAAATCAGCACACAGACTCGTCGGGGATTGCTCTTTTTAATAAAAAGGATGCTATTGAATTTACAGAAATATTGCATTTCGCAATAAGATCGCAAAGACTTCCCTTATCCCGAATGCTCTTGATGTCAAGTCATACATTTTTTTTTTTTTACTGCGTAGAGTCCGAATTTAGAAATATGTACTTACCCATTGACTTCCTCATTGCAGTAGAGCAATGTCAACACTCAATCAGGACACGCTGGATGGCACCACTGTTGTGAACCTCAGTATGGGGCTCAGTATCAGCCGAATGATTATTTAGTGTGCCTAAATCATTATTTTAGCGTCCCAGATGCTGTCTAATAAGCCCTGGATCAATAAGCAACCATATATTACCGGTTGTACCAGCGCAGGAGAGCCGAGCTAAGATTAACAGGTCTATAGCCCTTTGCATGGAGTGTCTTGGTTGCTGAACAGACTGCAAAGGACTTGAACGATACTGTACGAACGATCAAGCTAGATGTAAGTCATTTATATTTATTCTCGAACCTAGTCGTATCTCATACCTTATTCTAAATGATTGAGATCAAGGTGGTAAAAGGATAAAACCTCGGTTTCGATTCACGGAATAAAGATAATTACCATAGTATGATACCTTGAATGCCATTCACCAAGATGGCAAGTAACAGACCCAGGGCTGTAAATTCCAGACTGACTGAAGCAATTGTTGTTCTTGCCAGAAGAAGAAGAAGAGTGAAGAGCTCAAATCACCATGTGCATAACAACCACAAAAACATAATGGCTACACTATGTGACTAATATTTCCCTCTTCCATGCAATAAATGAGATGTTTTTTGTTCTGGGTCCATCACTGTCATCAAGGCAGGCGGGAGTGCAATGGGCATGACTGAAGACCTATCAGTACTGAGATGGTGGATGGTAGCTGGTCCTGAAGTCAGCCACTTGGGTACACAGTATGAGGCAAGAAGTGGGATCAAGGGGGTTCTAAACACACCATCCAGCATGACAAAAAAAGAACGAGCACAGTGTTCCTTGAGAGAATATAAACGCTCTCACAAGGCATGCAAGATGATAGCAGAAAGCTCCATACATGTCAAAAATCCGACTTCATTACTATTCTTGAGAGCCAAGTTACAACCCTGGTGTAGCATTAGTGGGTGATTGGCCCTCATGAAGTTCAAAAACTTTTGAAGAGTAAGCAATGCTCGATGTACTTCTTACAATACAAGCACACTCTACCAAATACAAGAGAGCAGATATTGTTTTTTATTTCTACTGGCCATTTAGTATGAAAGCTGAAACTAGATCAAAGCGAGGATGTGGGGTGAGACTCAGGGTGACAAGGAAAGGAAAAATTCCCTTAAACTTGTGCTAGACTAAGAAAAGATAATTTGGACAAAGCTTCCACCCATTGCAGAGAGTTGCCGGTAGCAGACTAATTGTAGGTGCAAGTCGGAATGCTGCAGTCGACGAGAATGCTACTGTTTTGGTCTGACCTACACAGCACTGTGCGGCTACAGATACGAGGTTTAGAGTGTACTATTTCAGGCAGCAAGATGAATAATATGTGGCAATTAAGTATAGTCTTACTGCCTATATGTACAGTATACAGCTACACAACCGAAGAAGGAAACAAAGAGTTAACTCATTTTTATAACCAAGCGTTCATTTTCATAATCGTTTCCCGTTCGCAATAGTAGACAAGCAATCATTAGCGAATGCTTATCATCTTGGGAGTCTGTGCGTGAGGAAAATATTTGTAATAGATTGCTTGACATTATTCCCAGGAGGATAACAACTATATATATATATATATATATATATATATATATATATATATATATATATATATATATATATATATATATATATAGATATATATATATATATATATATATATATATATGTATGTATATATATATATATATATATATATATATATATATATATATATATATATATATATATATATATATATATATAGTTTGCCTAAGTATATTATACCAAGAAAATAATGACGTCTTTTAAAAGATGAAATTGTCCTTATTCTAATTGTTTTACTGGAATTTGCGTGTTTTATTATTCACATAGGCCTATGTATTACAAAGAATTATACATATGTTTTAATGAATTGTTGCTGTCTACTATTTACTTAAACAATAATATTTGTATTATCAGTCTTAATCATTGTCTATTACCTGGTTCATTAATGTCTTTAGAAAGTTTCGTCTTTTGAGATTTACTTATTATTTAGTTAGCCCCAACTTGTGAAAGTTTGAATGCTCAGTTTGCCCCTCGCCTTATTGTTATATGTGACTTGAAGTTCGCACTTCTGATTTCATAATTCTTATTAAGCTTATAGGCCTAAAAATAAAATGATGAAGAGACTGTGGCGAAATTTCACAAATAGCAACTTTATGCCCAGATAGACACCTTTATTAAGTTATAAGATTTGATGCAAATATTTATTGTTGCCATCTGACATATAGCCATGCCCTAGTATGTTATAAAGCCAAGACTACAGAGCATTATTGTTATTATTATTATTATTATTATTATTATTATTATTATTATTATTATTATTATTATTATTATTATTATTATTATTATTATTATTCGAGATACGTTTCTATTGTAGAATCTGCACATTACAGCTTTGGGTTAATATGTCTGATCCTATTATAGACTTCCATTCGTGAAGTAAAATTAAATAATAGAGGTAGAATTAATTATAGTTTTATTTATCTATCATTATTTCTTCTCCCTGAATAAACCCCACGAGAGATTGGACCTACAGTATATAGGCAGCTTTGACTATAACCTGAAATTTGGCTTATAATGATTTATTGCAAATTTCGAAACCACGACCCCAACTAACTTTTGCTTTATACACAAAACGACACAAGCAAAATTAAATAATAACTTTGAATTCATAACCCAAATGCATAAATTGTTATTATTAGACAACAGGACTAAGCTTGAATTATTTTCCCTCTTGATGCCCTCTTTCCCACTCAGTTCCAGGAATCACGGTATTTAGAGGGATTCGGGCTACATTACCGTATTTATTTTTTGTTCTGAAATATTCTAGCACGATTTCTTTAACGATCCAATATTTTTCAATGATAGAATTTTTCATAGCAGTTGACCACCGTTGTTTCATACATACACATATCTCCTAAGTGAAATATAAGGTTTATTACTAAGTGGCAACTTACGAACAACGCTTGCCAACTGCAAAAATAAATAATTATAGAGAGAGAGAGAGAGAGAGAGAGAGAGAGAGAGAGAGAGAGAGAGAGAGAGAGAAAGAGAGAGAGAGAGAGAGAGAGAGAGAAGAGAAGAGAAGAGAAGAGAAGGAAGAGGAGAATTCAACACCAGACCAAAGAAAGCCTGTTGCTGTTTTGCTGGATAACCGGGGGACGTCAGTGGCAGGATACTATCTTTCTATCCTGTCTGTCTCGGAACCCCAAACCGAGAGGTAGTCCTGAATCGGAAGACACCTAAGAGGAAGGATCCTCAACGGAGTCGATTTCTTAGGGCTTGACCCGACCCAGGACTCTCGGAAAACCCGAGTCTCTTTACTTTAGGTTATCCAGGACGATACAGATATCACTGCCAGTACTTGACGGAAAATATTCTCCATTTAAGAAGACTCAAACATATTATGTAAAGTTTACAGATTTGTTGATAAATTCATAATTTTTTTTTATAAAGTTTGATAATTAAGAATTTAGTTGCCTTTCATAATAATCATCATTATAGCTATTTATGAATTTTGAATATGCTGCATATTAAGTGAAGATAGAAAAGCAAAAGCACCACCTCTAGAGCCTCCTCAACCATCATGGCACCGATGATCCTCCAGTATCAAACAAAATTTTTACTTAACCAAGATCTGTAGACCTTACTAAGACCTTGGCTTTATCAATGAGTTACGAAAAAAAAAAACCTGAAAAAAGAAAATCACTATGAAGAGATAGCGTTTCCTTCGTAGTGTCAAAGTCCCAGACGGATGAGATGCCATTTTTCTTTTAGTCTGTCACAATAATCATATCTCCTAAAGGCAGATTATCTTAATTTACATTTGCTGCATAGTAATTTTTCATTTAGGTGAAGGCATACTAATTTTTAAAAGAAATACCATTAGAACATCCGAGGAAAGAGAGAAAACGGAGTCATGGTTTCTACCATACATCAATATGTTTTAAACGTTGCATTGTAGGCATATCTGACATTATAGCTTCTGCATATACATGTTTTCAACGTTGAATTGTAGGCCTATATGACATTACAGCTTTGCATCTACATGTTTTAAGTGTTGCATTGTAGGCATATCTGACATTATAGCTTCTGCATTTACATGTTTTAAGCGTTGCATAGTACGCCTATATGACATCACAGCTTCTGCAGCTATAGAGCCTTGCATTGTAGGCCTACCTGACATTACCGGCACATCGTTGCTTTGGTGCAGTATTCTAAAATCAAGCATTTATATTCCTCTTGTGTTTCTTCAGTAGCAGCAAATATGATCTATTTCAGTGTACAAATGATTACGCAATTTTCCAGAACTTTAGACAGCTTCAGATTCCAAGAGAAAAAAATAATTAAGAGAAACCATTTTGATGAGTTACTTTTCATGAATCAAACTGACCAGTTTTAATATTTTAATATTTTAAAGAGTTTGAATTAAAATTCATTATATATATATATATGGTCATCATCTTTTCCTAGGCCTATTGACCCTAACGGCCCCGGTTATATTTCGCCAGCCGTCTCTATCTTGAGCTTTTAAATCAATACTTCTCCATTCATCATCTCCTACTTCATACATCACATGCTGTAAAATTGAAGTTTCCAAAGAATGTTATCAAACATGGTCTACTGATCTTGTTTGGACCTTAGACAGTCTTAATTACGAACAAACAATAGTTATAGTGAAATCTTGGAAACTATTTGTGACTGTTCGATGGAAATTCTAGGCTGGATATTCAGGTTAAGGAATGGAAATGTTTATAGGCCTAATAAATACGGAGTATTGAATTTGAGGGTGAAAAGTCTTTTATCTTTAAAGCACATCTCAGTGACACAGTGTTCAGACTAAACTTCCGACCCCTGAAAGGTCGACTTGATATTGTTCTTGTAAATAATATGTTTTAATCGTTTTAGACTCCTTGCAACACACCAGAGAACCCGCTGCTTGCTAATAAGCTATTGCTGAGCCATAATTGAAAACAAAGTTCCTAACAGCTATACTCTCACTGCAAAGCATCGACTCTAGAAGAGTTTAGCAATTCAAGTAACTGTCTGCATCTTTCAACCTCATTATTCCCATTGTAACAGGGTCGGCCTCTCGAGTCTACTCTTCGAATCTATTTATTTGATTTTCCTCTTTTGTACAGTACATTAAAACAAAATTTTAATCAATGATTTTATAAGTAAACTATTTTTTGAAATCATATTTAAATAGGAATAGTGTTATCCAGTTTTGTCCTTTAAAAGTTAATAAAGAGATTCATATTGTGTTGACTCGAAAATTAAGTAAAGGGAAAATGTGCTTTATCCAGAGAGGGGTCTGACAGTACCCAATAACTTTCGCAATAGTATCAATGGGTGCCTACCAATGGCCATCAAAATACTGATCTATTTGCTAGAAGAATATTCAAAATTCATAAATAGCTATAATGATGATTATTATGAAAGGCAACTAAATTCTTAATTATCAAACTTTATAAAAAAAAATTATGAATTTATCAACAAATCTATAAACTTTACATAAAATGTTTGAGTCTTCTTAAATAGAGAATATTTTCCGAAAGGTAATGGCAGTGATGTCTGTATCGTCCTGGATAACCTAAAGTAAAGAGACTCGGGTTTTCCGAGAGTCCTGGGTCGGGTCAAGCCCTAAGAAATCGACTCCGTTGAGGATCCTTCCTCTTAGGTGTCTTCCGATTCAGGACTACCTCTCGGTTTGGGGTTCCGAGACAGGCAGGATAGAAAGATAGTATCCTGCCACTGACGTCCCCCGGTTATCCAGCAAAACAGCAACAGGCTTTCTTTGGTCTGGTGTTGAATTCTCCTCTTCCTTCTCTTCTCTTCTCTTCTCTCTCTCTCTCTCTCTCTCTCTCTCATTAGTAACCTTTTCTTATCCTTTTCCTTCTTTTCTTCCTCTACTAATAAAGGGCACGAGGTGGGGGGGGGGGGGGATTCCCGTCTACAGTATGCAGCCAGACTGTTGCTATTTATTTATTATTGCATTGGACAGCGTTGAACATAACTTGTCACTTAGTAATAAATCTTATATTTCACTTTGTAAACATGTGTATGAATGCACAAAGTTGCTCAACTGTTATGAAAAATTTTATTATTGAAAAAATATTAGATAGTTAAAACAATTGTGCTACAATAATATTTCAGAAAAAAAAGTAATACATTAATGAAACACGAATCCCTCTGAACACCTTGATTCCGTGAGACTATTCCTGGAACTGTGTCTGTAGATAGTCGGAGTGGGAAAGAGGGCTTCAAGAGGGAAAATAATCTAAGCTTAGTCCTGTTGTCTAATAACAATAACCATCTATGCATTTGGGTTATCAATTCAAAGTTATTACTTGATTTTGCTTATGTCGTTTTGTGTATGAACCAAAAGGTAGTTAGGGTAGTGGTTTCGAAACTTGCAATAAATTATTTCAAGCCAAAGCTTAGGTAACAGTCAACGCTGCCTATATAGGTCTAATCTCTTGAGGAGTATATTAAGGGAGAAGTAATAATGATAAGTGAATAAGTAAATAAGCGAAGTGGTGTGTTATCTTCGGTACCAGAAATACAATTAAATCTACCTATATTATCCAACTTTAATTTACGAAGGGAAAGCTATAATATATTCCCCCACACCTATAATGGGCAGATTCTACAATAGCAACGTATCTCGAATAACAACAACAATAATAATAATAATAATAATAATAATAATAATAATAATAATAATAACATGGCTCTGTCGCCTTGTCTTTAACACATACTAGGGTATGACTGTAAGTCAGGTAGCAACAATAAATATTTGCATCAAATCTTGTCATCTATGAAAAGTGTCTATCTGGGCATAAAGTTACGATTTGTGAAATTTCTCCACAGTCTCTTCTTCATTTTAATTCTAGGCCTATAGGCTTCATAAGAATTATAAAATCAGAAGTGCGAACTTCAAGTCCCATATAACAATAAAGCAAGGAGGGGAAAAACAGCATTTAAACCTTCACAAGTTGGGTCTAACTAAATCCTCAGTAAATCTCAAAAGACGAAAATGTCTAAAGATATTAAAGAACCAGGTAATAAATAATTTCATTTTTCAAATGAAACCATTATTTTCTATGTATAATATACTTAGGCAAACTATATATATATATATATATATATATATATATATATATATATATATATATATATATATATGTAGGTAGTAGGTTGGCCAGGGCACCAGCCACCCGTTGAGATACTACCGCTAGAGAGTTATGGAGTACTTTGACTGGCCAGACAGTACTATATTGGATCCTTCTCTCTGGTTACGGTTTACTTTCCCTTTGCCCACACAGACACCGAATAGTCTGGCCTATTCTTTACAGATTCTCCCCTGACTTCATACACCTGACAACACTGAGATTACCAAATAATTCTTCTTCATCCAAGGGGTTAAATACTGCAATGTAATTGTTCAGTGGCTACTTTCCTCTTGGTAGGGGTAGAAGAGACTCTTTAGCTATGGTAAGCAGCTCTTCTAGGAGAAGGACACTCCAAAATCAAACCATTGTTCTCTAGTTTTGGGTAGTGCCATAGCCTCTGTACCATGGTCTTCCACTGTCTTGGGTTAGAGTTCTCTTGCTTGAGGGTACACTCGGGCACACTGTTCTATCTAGTTTCTCTTCCTCTTGTTTTGTTAAAGATTTTGTAGCTTATATAGGAAATGGGTAAGTACATATTTCTAAATTCGGATTCTACGCAGTAAAAAAAAAAAAAATGTATGATTTGACATCAAGAGCATTCGGGATAAGGGAAGTCTTTGCGATCTTATTGCGAAATGCAATATTTCTGTAAATTCAATAGCATCCTTTTTATTAAAAAGAGCAATCCCCGACGAGTCTGTGTGCTGATTTTGGTGTCTGGTTCCGGAAATGGAAGATTCTCCGGAAAATTTTCTGATATCTTCTCCACTATCAGTAGAAGCATCAAATAATGATTACCAAAGTATTTGAAAAAAAAGAGGATAAGTAAAAATTATCATTAATTAAACATAACTGAAATCTGTTGGTGAAAATTGATACCAAATACTTTGAAAAGATAAGTAATTGACAACAACAACTGCAATAATAATAATAATAATAATAATAATAATTCAACTGAATGATAAAGCAAGCAAAGAAGTAAAACTTGTAATAAGCAAAACTTGAAGTACTTTTAAACTGTGCATGAATATCGCTCAAAAGAAGAAAAAAATGAAAAGATATTTGTGCTTTGGCCGACTATGGCCAATCCTCAGCCTATACATTACATTCCTCCCAAGAGCTTGACTCTGACATGTTTAGTGTATTAAATTAATCCCCAAAAATACATCATTTCACCATGCCCGCAAAGTCCTTCGCCATTACTATCAATATTACTAACAATGGGATTTAATTTCTGTGTACTGCTTGGCACAACCGGGTTCGAGTCCCATTGATTTCGATCGTGGCGTTAGATAATTGAATTTCAGGATATCAAAAATTATTTCTAGGGTAGGTGTAAGTAGTGTGGAATGACCCTCAATGATCCTAGCATTTGGCATAATGGTCTAAATGACACAGACAACTGCTAACAATGTGAGCCTGTGCAAATCAAATTAGGCTTCCAATGGAATAGTTTAATGAACAATCCTTTTTCAGAGAGTCAAGCTTTATAACAAAAGACTAGCAGTGCCCATTTAATACAATTTTGAAAAAGGGAAAATCATACATCTTAGCATTTTTTTTAATGAGTCTCTGGAAAAAAAAAATAAGATCCAGAGAGAGGTTTTTTTATGGTATGCTACAAAATTCTCCATCCACTGTCATGAAATACTTCTTGTTGCTAATTATTTCTGGACTGATCCACCATCCCTTTTAATTCACCCTGACTACAAGTAGAAAGGCGAGAGAAAAACAACAGGGCAGAAGAGAAGGAAAGAACAGAACCTCCGTAATATATATCTACGTGGAAAAAAAAAACAGATCAATAACATACTCGTAAAAGTTAACAATTACTACAACAAAGTTAGGTAGTTCTATATTCGACTGGTCTTGCACTCCCAGACACCTGTCGTCCAGAAAGGGGTGAAATGGAAATCTCTCTCAAACACCCGGACATCCATCAAATTATATGAGTGACTGTACAGCGATATGGTAACAAGATGACGCAAATATTGTTTTAATAATAATAATAATAATAATAATAATAATTATTATTATTATTATTATTATTATTATTATCTAAGTCAAAACCCTAGTTGGAAAAGGATACTATAAATCCTAGGGCTTCATGAAGGAGAGTTGCTCAGTGAGAAAAGGAAATAAATAATATACATTGGACAATAGAAGTAATAAATAACTATATAAAACATCTTAAGGTCACAAACAACGTTAAAATATTTCTGTAATATATAAACAATAAAGAGAATATAATGAACAATTACAGTGCTGTAGCTAACTCCTTGAGCGAAGAAGAATTTTTGGTTATTCAGTGTTGTCAGGTGTATAAGGACAAAGGAGAATGTGGAAAGAATAGGCCAGACTATTCGGTGTGTGTGTGTGTGTGTATACATAAAGGAAGAATGGGCCGTAACCAGAGAGGGATACAATGTACAGTAATACGATCTGGCCCGTCAAAGGTCCCAATAACTCTCCAGCGGTAGTATCTCAACCGGTCGCTGGGTCCTTGGTCATCAAGCTACCACCTATAATTCTTGATCTTAAGAACACGTAGGCCGACTGCTGCGCAAGAATAAAATCAAGTCCTTCCTTCAGAACGGAACATTTTCTGCGCACATTTAATCCAAATTCAGTGTCTTGACTTGTCATAAAGATGACCTTTAGCACTTCATGGCCAACGGTCAATAAGTAATCTTCAGACGTTGTCCCCCATTTTTCGATCTTTTATTCAGAGCAGTGAGTCTGAGCGGGATAAGGATAACTCATTTCCTTTCGCCCTTACATATTATTTTGGTAAATTTTGTATTTACTTTGTGCTTCTTGGTGTATTTTAGTAACCAGTCTATTGCATGATTATCTCTATTGAACAACTTTAAAATAATTTTTTTTATTAATCGCGTTTTCAACAAACCAGTAACTGCGTCCAGCTTTATTTGCGTGCGCATACTCTCTCTCTCTCTCTCTCTCTCTCTCTCTCTCTCTCTCTCTCTCTCTCTCTCTCTCTATATATATATATATATATATATGTATATATATATGTATATATATATTATATATGTATATATATATATATATATATATGTATATATATATATATATATATATATATATATATATATATATATATCACACACGCTATGTAAACTGTGTATGTATATATATATATATATATATATATATATATATATATATATATTATATATATATATATATATATATATATATATATATATATATATTATATATATGTATATATATAAATATATATATATATATATATATATATATATATATATATATATAAATATATATATATCACACGCTATAAAAACTGTATATATATATATATATATATATATATATACATATATATATATATACAGTATATATATTGGCCTATATACATATACTTCGCACACACTATATAAACTGTGTAAATATATATATATATATATATATATATATATATATATATATATATATATATATATATATATAATATATATACATATATATATATATATAATTACAAGCTAAGCTACAACCCTAGTTTGAAAAGTAGGATGCTCTAAGCCCGAGGGCTCCAACAGGGGAAAAAAGACCAGTAAGGAAAGAAAACAAGAAAGCAAATAAACTAAAAGAGAAGTAATGGACAATTAAAATATTCTAATTACAGTAACAACATTACAACATCAAATTAGGTCTTCAATGTATAAACTATAAAAAAAAAAGAATAACAAACAAGAAGAGGAGAAATAAGATAAAATAGTGTGCCCCAGTATACCATCAACCAAGAGAACTCTAACCCAAGGGGCTATAGCACTAGCCGAGACTAGAGAACAATGGTTTGATTTTGGAGTGCCCTTCTCCTAGAAGAGTTACTTACCATAGTTAAAGTCTCTTCTTCCCTTATCAAGAGGAAAGTAGCCACTGAACAATCACAGTACAGTAATTAGCCCCTTTGAGCGAAGAAGAATTGTTCAGTAATCTCAGTGTTGTCAGGTGTATTAAGACAGAGGAGAATGTGGAAAGAATAGGCCAGACTATTCAATATATATGTAGGCAAAGGAAAAATGAGCCATAACCAGAGAGAGGGATCCAATGTAGTACTGTCTGGCCAGTCAAAAGATCCAATAACTCTCTGACAGTAGTATCTCAACGGGTGGCTGGTGCCCTGGTCAACTTACTATATATATGTATATATATATATATATATATATATATATATATATATATATATATATATATATATATATATATATATATGTATATGAATATATATATATATATATATATATATATATATATATATATATATATATATATAAGAGAGAGAGAGAGCCTTTAAGTCTGTGTAAGTGTGCTGTTTCTGGCCAATCGCAAAGTGACCGACTTATCGTCTGACCAAATTAACACCCAAACCACCAAAGGCAATATAGTTCTTTGACAAACCACCGCCTTGAAAAAAAAGTCCCGTAAAAAAAAAAAAATCCTTGATATTGAATGTATCAACATGTGGAGAAAAATTGATGATAGGATTATGACCGAACCAGCCACCCGTTGAGATACCACCGCTGGATAGTTTTGGGGTTCTTTGGCAAGACTACACATTGCATCCTTCTCTCTGGTTATGGTTCACTTTCCCTTTGCCTACACATACACCGATTCTCCTCTATCCTCTTACACCTGACAACACTAAGATTGCCAAACAATTTTTCTTAACCCAAAGGGTTAACTGCTGCACTGTAATTGTTCAGAGGTCACTTTCCTCTTGGTAAGGGTGGAAGAGACTCTTTAGCTATGGTAAGCAGCTCTTCTAAGAGAAGGACACTCCGAAATCAAACCATTGTTCTCTAGTGTTGGGTAGTGCCATTGCGTCTGTACTATGGTCTTTCACTATCTTGGGTTAGAGTTCTCTTGCTTAAGGGTACACTCAGGCACACTATCTTATTTCTCTTACTCTTGTTTTGTTAAAGTTTTTATAGATTATATAGGAAATATTTGTTTTAATGTTAGTACTGTTCTTAAAATGTTTTATTTTTCCTTATTTCCTTTCCTCACTGGGCTATTTTTCCCGTTGGAGCCCCTGGGCTTATAGCATCCTGCTTTCCCAACTAGGATTGTAGCTTATAAAGTAATAATAATAATAATAATAATAATAATAATAAGAGCGACAGAAGGTAAAATTTGTTTTGGAGATATGAATTTACAATTGAAAAGTAACTTAAATATTTTGGGGTGGAATGGACATTCAATTATCTGCCTTGGTGGTATAGCTATGAAACCCTTTAGGACAGCCTACGCCAGTCTTTACAGTGGAAGGGGGGAGGCAAATGGCCTTGTTTCACAACCGCAACTTTAACTTTTAACTTTATACATGTGCTAAGTTGACTGATGAATCTTTGAAAAGGAATACAAGTTTGAAACTGATGCCAGTCTGTATATAGTATTACGATAACAATTAACGAGAGAATTGAGCCATTCTGTGATAACTATAACACAGACAAAACAACAATACACTCTGAACACGTAGGCCTATTCGAGACTTGACAAAACTTTCGTTTTGGAAATAGAGTAACCGTAAATACTGACAGTGGATACAAATGGTTATGCTTAGAATTGTCAATTATAAATAAAATAAAGTGTATTTGAGTTTATAAATTAAAAGTATATAGATATCATTATTTTGTAGGTCCCGTCGTGGTAACTAGAGTCAAATTGCTATTATTATTATTATTATTATTATTATTATTATTATTATTAAATGCTAAGCTACAATCCTAGTTGGAAAAGCAAGATGCTATAAGCCCAGGGGCCCCAACAGGGAAAATAGCCCTGTGAGGAAAGGAAACAAGGAAAAATAAATTTTTTTAAGAACAGTAATAACATTAAAACAAATATTTCCCATATAAACTATACAAACTTTAACGAAACAAGAAGAAGAGAAATCAGAAAGAATAGTGCGCCCGAGTGTACCCTCATGCAAGGGAACTCTAACCCAAGACTGGAAGACCATGGTACAGAGGCTATGGCGCTACCCAAGACTAGAGAAGAATTGTTTTGATTTTGGAGTGTCATTATAGAAGAGCTGCTTACCATAGTAAAGGGTCTCTTCTGCCCTACTCAAGAGGAAAGTAGCCACTGGACAATTACAGCGCTGTAGTCAACCCCTTGGGTAAAGAAGAATTGTTTGGTAATCTCAAAGGTGTCACTTGTCAGGTGTATGAGGACAGAGGAGAATCTGTAAAGAATAGGCCAGACTACTCGGCGTATGTGTAAGCAAAGGGAAAGAACAGTAACCAGAGAGAAGAATCCGATGTAGTACTGTCTGGCCAGTCAAAGGACCCCATAACTCTCTAGCGGTAGTATCTCAACGGGCGGCTGGTGCCCTGGCCAACCTACTACCTATAAATCAAAAGGACTCAACAGGGAAAATAGCCCAATGAGGAGAGTCTTGAATAGGTCTAAAGGAAATAAATAAACTACATGAGAAGTAACGAATTTAAAAAAATATAAATACTTCAAGATCAGTAACAACATTAACATCTGTCATATATGCTATGATGAGACTTGATGTCAATCTGCTCAACACAAAAACATTCGGTATAGAAAAATAAACAGGCGGGTAAACGAATTAGCAGTTCTGTTCCCATAAGTCTTATACTTCACTGGTTTGTGGTTATGTCAAGTTCCCAGAAGTACCTTGACCTCGTTTATGTGTCTAAAACCCTTCTCTGAATGAATGCCTTGTTTATCATTGCTAAGTGGGACACTGTGAAGTATATTATTTTCTTACCTTTCCAGTAAAATATAACACATTATATTACTTACTCGTTTCGTTTCCCGTTTGTTATGTAAGTGTATCAATTTGCAGTATTCTTTACGAAAGACAAGAGGTCTACAAACTACGTAGTTACACTGCGTACTTGCTTTCACTGCCACTCTGGGCGAATTGTTTAATTCGTACTGTGCCAACTCACTGTCTATGTTAGAGCCGTTGACGTAGTTGCCACATACTTACCAGTGGATGTTCTACCGCAAGGTAGTTTTTATCGCCCATACTGTAAAGTGACGCAATTTACGTAAATTCTCCTTTTTAATTAACAGCATAAAAATGATGCAATAGTTGGAAGTCAGTTCAATTTAAAGCCATCTCTCTCTCTGTCTGTGTGTGTGTGTGTGCGCGCGCGCACGCGTAAAGTTTAAGTTAAAAGTAATACTCTATCAGTGTCACAACAGTGTAAGAGTATTTTTATCTTTAATTATGAATATACATTTACAATATACTATGATGTATGAACAGTGATTGATAATTCAGATATGCAGAGAGAGAGAGAGAGAGAGAGAGAGAGAGAGAGAGAGAGAGAGAGAGAGAGAGAGAGAGAGAATATTCATGTGCGTGTTCCAATTAGCCTACACAAATTATTGCCATTGCTAGTCACTATTAAACTATCTCGTATCAAGGTCATTGGCAAAAAATTACATGTAGGCTATTATTTGCTTATTTTATGAAATTCCCTCAAATGAAATGCTTATAGATGATCCGTAAACTTTAAAAAATATTGTAATAATTGGAGCCGAACCATTTCCGAATAAAGACGAGTTGATTCTCGTAGCATTGCACTAACAATTGCGCAAACAACAAACAACGATTAAACAATATGAAATCACCCTGGTATGACCATATATATCCGGTTACGTAAACACATGCACTGCTAGAAAATTACCGCCTAACCATACCGGGGGTAACAGCCCATTATGCTTTCAGAGGATTGTTCTAATTTCAGGCTAGATATCACCGTCTAACATTTAACTTTTATCCCAAAACGACAATGATACGAATTTGATAGAGTGATTCGGCCTGTAGTTGATATGGAAGTGACATCACTATTAAGGACTGCAACTTTGCAAGTCTAATTTTTAATAAAGAAAAACAAATCTCGTATTCCTTCAAGTCCAGTGGAGCGTTTGAAGAATGAGATCACAATAGCACCCACTTAAAAGATTAGATAACTACAGAAGACTTTTAGGATATGGAATAGTAGTACAAAGTATGAATAATTCCATTTAGGCCTACTAAACCATTCAATGGTTTTAATAGTGCCATTACACCAATGATTTTGCGTAGTTAGCTTTGACAGATTTTCCATATATTAAAAAAGAATTAAGGGGAGTTCATGTCAAAACTTGTAGACTTAGTTTCAGAAATAGGGCTATCTGCGAAATGTTTCTTAATACTTTCAGGACTCATGAATATGGCTGTTTCATTAAACAGAGAGAGAGAGAGAGAGAGAGAGAGAGAGAGAGAGAGAGAGAGAGAGAGAGAGAGAGAGAGAGAGAGAGTTTAATTTAACGTATTCACACAGACGACGCACCTACGACGTCCATATCTCTAGGTAAACAAATCATGAGTAGGGCCAAAGCTTTACACCTCAGCCATCACATCAACACGTTACTTGATTCACGCGATGCACTGTATGGTTACTTAGATGGCTTTTCAACGTCTCATCGACTCCTATCTCCTTTTGAGTCTTTAGTTTTAGTTTAGAAGTAAAGAATGTTCCCACTTACATTCTTCCATGTTCCTGTAGAACTCTTCTAGCTTTCAATTCATAGTACAATGATGGAACTTTCCTATTTTGAATATACTCAGCTGCTTTCAACCTATCTTCATTTTCTATTTACCTCCATAACCTTACTCTTCCTGACACAGGTTACACATGCAAGTAACAAATCATCTTCCATATAGATTTACCATTTAATTTGCCTTCATTTAGCACAGTACTACACGTGTTCACAAGGTTTATGGCCTCGGTAGTGAAGTGGTTACATCTTCTGGGGGTTATGGTTCTTTTGTATTTGGACAAACCGGCTGAATCGAAACTTCTCCCAGGAAGGTTTTCTGTTGGACCTAGTTTAACTACTCATTCTACTCTTAAATCTAGATTTAATATTACACTTGAATTAGTCTTGTCTTCAATTAGTTTAGACGCTTTGCTATTTGGGAATTATCATCAATGCTATGATACAAGTTTCAGGGGATTCCATGCGCAATATAAAATCTATACTGTAAAAATGGTCAAAGCTTTCCTTATGTATATATTTCGAGTGCGCTATTTTACTTCAGCGCTACACAACAACTGCATGTTGCATCACTACTTTGCAATAATAAACGTCATAGAATTTATGACATGAGAACTTCTATGAGCTCACAAGTGGACGAGTCTTCTAGAACTATGGCTTCTCTGGAGATGTTAACCTTCACTCTTGTTTGCAGACGAGACCATTTCAATTTAATCCCAACTAGATTTGGGATAAATCACCACTACAGTGACCGTCCTTCAACACCTGACTAACGGGTTATGTAGGTGCAATGTATTTCACGGTAAGGAATTCTATGGAGAAATAAAAATAACATAAATTTGGTGGTAGGAGAATTTAGTGGAACATGTGAAAGTGTCACATACTGGTTTGAACTTTTTATAATGACGGGAATACTTTGTATAGAACTCTGCATAAACAGTATAAACTGTATATATATATATATATATATATATATATATATATATATATATATATATATATATATATATATATATATATATATATATATATAATATCATGTATGAATTTCTTTCATACTTTCCAAATAGGTCACATCTGCATCTTCGAGGAAATTCTGTTGGCAATCACTCTTCATTCAACGGATTAAGAACAAGATTAACCTTCTGGGGTTTCAGAAGTGCAAATCCAGTGGACAACACCAATTCTTCATGACCTGGAGCAAGTGTCAACTCTGCTGCCAGGACTAGCTTTGCCAGAGCCACTTTCGCTTCCATTTGGGCAAACCGCATAGCTGGAATGTTTGGATGGTAGTTAGGAAACACGTTTATTCATGGGAGAAAGAAAGCATAAATCTTCTACTAAGATTTAGCATTGAATAATTACAATTCCGTTCAAAGGGATTCTAACAAAACATATTTCATTGCTCAGACTAGGTGCAGACCCAGTTGATGGAGCCAGAAATTTTCAAGAAAGGAAAAGAAATTACAACCAATCTCTCCTTACCAATTAATTAAAAACTAAATAATCTTGAACCGTATATGGATGATTAGCATTAATGTTCTCATGAAGGTCCTGATACTTTAAATTTCAGATAGAAGGAAGAATGGAAAATTTAATGGAATTACTGTAGAGTGATAACTGTATTTCCAGGTTTGTGAAAATAACAGTGCAAATCTGGAGTAGTGAAGCAAAAATGTTTATAATGGCAACTTGAAAATAGTAACTACAATGCTATGATACAAGTTTCAGGGGATTCCATGCGCAATATAAAATCTATACTGTAAAAATGGTCAATGCTTTTCTTATGTATATATTTCGAGTGTGCTATTTTACTTCCGCGCTACACACCAAATGCATGTTGCATCACTACTTTGCAATAATAAAAGTCAATTAGATGCTGAATTCAGAAACTACAAGACGTAAGACGAGAGATAGATGACAGCTTTACCCTTTCCTTGGAAAACTGTAGTTATAAAATGGCGACTCTTTTTTTTTTGTTACTATATAATAAAAACCAACTCTACCTATTTAAAAAGTTCCTGTCATTCCTTAAATACGTACTACTAATGTATATCATATATTTAGACGCAACACACCAGTCTAGGAAATTTGACCAAGAAACAAGTCACCATAGGCATTTACTGACATAGTTTATCTTGAGACAAACATCATGTGGGTATATTAACTTCTTGTATACTGTACCTTTATATTATACATTCAGATATACACTTCAAAATCTAATCACTAGAATTTTCTATAAATAAAATTCCTTATCACAGCCTAAACAGATTTATAGTGCATTTAGTTCTTGCATCTTCATATATCAAGAAAGATACAAATGGCTTCAGAATTGAACAAAGATAAAGATAGCAAGACCCCTTACCAAGACAGTTTCTGGGACCCAAGCCAAATGGCATGTAGGTGTAATTCGTCAAGTCATTCTTGTTCTCTGGTAGGAAGCGTTCCGGTTTGAAAACTTCCGGTTCTGGCCAGAATTTCTCATCATGGTGGATGGCATAGACGGGCACCTGGACACTTAGAGCCTTAGGAACTGTCAAATCAGTTCCTGGAATTCTGCATAAAGTCGAGAAGTTATTAAATGAAGGAATTTGGCATGGAAATACTGTACGGTGAACCTTGATGGCTAAAGTCAATTTCATTCTGAGCAAAAGCTTTTAAAAGTAACAAGTACATCAAGAAGCATTCTTAATGCAAGAGTTCTTAAGATATATATAACAACTGATACATTGTAAGAAGTGATAGATCCCACTGATACATTTGGCACTAAAACTTATTCTCATCATCATCAACAGCAGCTGCAACTAGTCCACTGCAGGACAAAGGCCCCAGGCGTGTCCTTCCACTCCCTTCTGTTTATGGTCTTCCTATGCCAGTCTATACACGCAAATTTTAGAGAGCGTGCATAATGTTAATAACATTGGAAAAAAATTGGTACTCTACTTTTTTTAAAAACAAAATGAACTTACCGATAGTCTTTCGAGCATATTCTCTCAAGCATTGGTGCAGGTGGATACTTCCTTAATGTTTCTGTAAGAAAATTAAAGTTCCTGTTAATGACAGAAAGCATTGATACCTTTAAAAAATCCGTATTATTTCTTATTAAACACAAATTATAAGGTTCTTAGAATCCAGATGTTTATCCCCAGATTGACCTTTTAAGGTTATGTATAAGCACCAAAATATTATTGGAACTAATGGATGATCAACATGTGATAGAAACTTGAGGCATATACATTTAATTACAACAAAACAATCCTGAAACACTCAAATAAATAAACTATGATTTTAAATTGAAATTTATTTTTTCTCTACATCAACAGGATGAGGCATTACAACGACAGGGAGAATGGAAAGGGTGTGACCTATGCAAAGAAGACTAAAAACAAAATACAGAACATTTATTTTCATGGCTAAAATTATGAAAGTTAAAGGAATAAGATATAAGTGTATGTACGTTGCAAAATCCTAGCACAGAGCTGGTGGTATGCATCAGTAGGGCCATGAATCTGAAAGAGTTAAAAACTTGCCACAATGGGTTGCCAAAACTGATATGGTACTATCCCAACTAATTTCAGAGTAAAATGGGTTAAAATTAAATCTTAAGATTTTCATTAAGAATGTTATAAATGGTTACAGGAAAAAAGCCTAATTACAGTAATAAGCATAAGATTAGAAGCTTTGCACCTATCTATAAAGTGATTGAGTGCCCGCAAACCTACTTTATGGAGTGAGCAGTTAGGAACCAGGAACCCTACGACACTACACTGGTGCTGGGGGAAATGCAAGGGTTTGTGCGTCAATACGAGGAGGAAGACATGACTTTAATGGAAAGCAAAATAACAGTATGCCTAGTACATGAATAGGATTTTACTATTCCAAGAGCAATTGAAGGTTCTCAACTTACACACATTTGGAGATACAAAAACAAATCCAACTGAAATCATAAATCTCAGATATTGTATCAAAAGTCCATAATGAAATACTGTAATAAATCACTATTACATAATTAATTGTAGCAAGCATGGCAACATATGGAATATGGAAAGGGATTATTTGTTGACTTTTGCAGCTGAGCAATTTGGTGAGGCCTACTCTGGGGCAAAATTTAACATTTGAGTTACAAACTACTTCTTGGAACTTAACTATTAAGTTTGTAAGTTGAGGATTTTCTTTATACGACAAGTCCAACACATGATGAAAATTTACCTCCGACACATCCTAAGAACGGATCTTGTTCATAACCTGAGGACCTCCTGTCTAACAAGTGGGACTTTCACCAAATAAAATCCTAAGTTCCATAGCAAAGAAATAGCCTTTGTAGTGAGTAATCCATAGTACAATGTGGTAGGTTTGCACTACTTACAAAAAGTGCTCTTAAAAAACTCAAATGCTGACAAAAAACTCCTCTTTTACTAGATTCTGTAATCTTAAAATTCTAATTCTAAAGAGGTAGAGTCACTTTACCTGTTGTGTAATAGACAATCTTAAAAATCTAACCATCAATATTGTAATCAAATCAACATTCATCAATATAATTCCTTTTTTAAACAACCTGCAATCCTAGATGGTAAGACCATAGGCCCTAAGAAGTAGCCCAGTGGAAACAAATGAAGAACAACAACACAAAGGAGTACCCACAAGAAACCAGAATTTTGCTCTAGCATATCATACGATTCATTTCACATATTTACATTTTTAACCCCATCAATGTATTCTCAATTTGACGTATTACACCAGACCAGGTGCTTTTCCCACTGTTTGAAGCAGTCCTGAAACTCTTGCAAAGTGATGCCCTTTAATGTCTATATCATTTTTTTTCTCCACTCTTCTAAGTCTACCAAACGTTTTCCTTAAAAGAATATTTTTAGTTTGGGTAACAAAAAAAAAAAAAAAAAAAAAAAAGGAAAAAAATCACATGAAGCAAGATCGGGAGGATTGGTAAGAGGGATTATGTTAGTTTCAGTCAAAAATGATCTCACTCAAGACAGCGTATACAGGCAAATTGTTGTGATGAAACAACCACTCTCCACTTTGCCATTCTGTGTGGACAATCCCTTTTGCAAAGAAGAAACAAGTCAGCATCGTCTTGACGTTGAACTTCCTTTGATGCACTTTTTTAGGGATGTGGTGATACTGTATGCTTCTATTGACTTGTTAGATGATTTGTTTCTTGGCTGTTGCCCTACCACTAGTTTTTGCCACCTGTGACAGTCTTCAAAAATAGGTCAGGATCAACTTCCAACTGTTCTCCCATTTCACAAAAATTATTCAGTCATGATTCCTTTTTGATCTTCCGTGAGCAAGCAAGGCCAAACTTTTGCTGCAAATCTTTCCATTCATTAAAAGGAGCTCTGGGACATACCAACAGAATTAACAAGCCCATTAATTGTTTGGCAACAGTTCTCCAAGATTATTTTAGAATTTTTATGGGAAGTTAATGGTTGTCCTTAATGAGTCTAGCCTTCAAGGAGGTGACCGTCCTTGTTACGTGAAACCACTTGTCAAATGGCTTTGCTCATGGGAGCATGTATGTAAGCTATTTGAAGCTTGAAACTGTTTCCGCCATCGCTTCCCGCAGCAGAAAACAGAATTCTATGAAAGCCATTGTAAAAATCGACAGCCAGGTGAGAAGCACTAAACATGAACACACACACTGCATGGAAGTAGTGTTTCACTCGACAATGCCCGTGTCACATCAATTTGCATCTTGATTACATAGGATTAGTCCTACAGCGAACGATTCTGGTCACTTCTAGGTACACCCTTGTATAAGAGGAATAAGGAAGAACAAGATATGAATAAGGAAGAACAAGATATGAACTAAGAATAGAGGACTCAAGAGATCCTACTAATCAAAAAAGTCATTCGTGCTCAATTTGATCATTTGAAGCTGCATTTATTCCACTATGTGACTTTTATTATTCCATAATCTGGTCACAGGTGGTATGAAACTAGAGAAAAGTGTGTCTAATCTCACAAAAAAAGTAAAACATCGTTAAAATTGACATAATATCTATCACCACTTGGTGTATAGCATATCCAAGAAAGATCTAAATGCACAAGATAATAAGAATCATGAATTACTTTTAGGTATAGAAACATCTAAATAAACGATGGTGCTGAAGACTAATGCTAAGATTTAGATTGGAAGTATAAGTTTTTTTATGTGTATCAGTTGATAAATAAAACAGAATGAAAACAAAAAAGATTATCTGGATACATAGATTTCATATACTCCTGGAAGACTCAATATTCCAATCTTGTGCGACTTTGAAGAAGATTTGGACTAATTGCGTTTCTCAAAATTGCTTTTGACAAAAATAATTACACTTAACAATTTTAAATGATTTGCATGCAGGTCGAGAAACATTGTCAATGAAAAGATCTGGGTGGAGGTGATCCATTGTCCTAGATCTATTAACAAACCTATTTTGAGTTTTGTTATTATTGAAATTTTTCCCAATAATTTGTCCCTAGGAGATGAGACTAATGGAAACTGAGTAGTATTACCGCCATAAGCATATCAATGTTTTCAATTCCAAACTACTTAGTGTGTATTTAGAATATAAATACCGGAGCAGTGGGACACCAGCACCACAGTGGAGACCATCAACAACTACTCTTTACCATCTATTCTTTTAATGATAAAACTAATAAATACTCTCAAAGCTCAATCTGTGAAGTTTTATCACAGAGTCTAGTAATGGAGAATATTTTTTTTGTACTAAATGTCCTCAGATCCCCATTTATATGCAAAATGGAAAGTGTTTATTCTGAGATATTGCAAATCTAGATTTCCTGGAACGCAAACAGTGTCATAATTATGGAAATCACTTTTGGCAAAAATTGGAATTGTCATAGAAGTGGACCTTTCCGTCATGCCACCTAAGCAGTGTCAGCATGAGATGGGTCAGGTCAGTTATCCTCTTGGAAAAAGACTTTTTATTGCTTATAGACAATCAGAATCATAATGGGAATGAGAAGAGACACTCATGCACAAGTGGTTGAGAAAGAGAAAATAATCAACAATAGAACAGACATATTTGCAAACCCTCATTGGTTAGAACTTTCAAGGCAATCTAGTGACTATCGACCCTTTAGACAAGACCTCCTGGCACTCCAGCATAGGGTAACCTTTCTAAGCATGAACTCTTCTGTCTATATCACAGTAGCAGTATCCACATGAAAAGGGTCAAGATAGTTACTCCTCTACTGAGGTGTTAGTATGCTATTAAGATAGTGTAATGAGAAAGGACTCTGTAGAGATAGCTCATACACACATGCTCTCTCTAAGCCCAATCTGTGAAAGTTTCAGAACAGAGTCAAGTTACAATATGAAGATTCTTTTTTAAAGTGCCCTTAGATCCTCAATTACAACATGGTAAATGGAAAGTTCTTATGCTAAGAGATATTCCAAATCTGGAAGATGTTTTGGAGTTTTCCTAGAATGCAAACATGGTTATAATCATGGGAATCACTTTTAGCAAAACTTTTAGCAAAACCTGGAATTGAACCTTTTCTTCATACCACATACGCAGTATCAACATCAGAAGGGCCAGGTCAGTCCACCTCCACATAAGACTTGGTATCCATAGGCAATCGTGATCACGTAATGGGAATGAAAAGATATAAATTCATGTACAGGTGATCAAGCAAGAAAAATCTACATTTCATGAAAGTAGGAGTCAGGGTGCTATAACACCCACCCCACTTTTTTTTGCCGAAAATTTACTTTTCTATCTATTACTTCAGAAAAGGTTAAAATACTTTTCTTTTTAGAGAATGTGGCATTTTACATTTCATAATTTCATTTTGTTTTACCAAAAGCTCTCCATTTCATGCTTATGCTTCTTTTAATTTTGGTCTCATATCCTGGAAAACACTTAGTGTCTGTCCTAAGTACATATATTTACTAACAATATCTACAGGTTTGTTCATACCCCTTATTTATAGTCCCTGCATTTTCATTGAACATTATCTGAGTTTTACTCATATTCCTTTTCAGTCCTACATTTCTCCTTTCTCTATTCAAATCTTCTATCATCTTTTATAATTCCTCCCATGATTCACTAACTAGAATCAAGTCATCTGCAAATCTTAAGTTGATAGGGCATTCTACATTAATATCAATTCCTACATCCTCCCAATCTAACTTCTTAAAAACTTCTAGGAACGATGTGAATAGTTTAGGAGAGATAGGGTCTCCTTATACAACTCCTTTTCTCAATTGGAATTTTCTCGTTAAATTTGTGTAGTATTAGGATTGTTGTGCTACCCATATAGATGTCTCCAAGTGTTCTAACATGAGCCATATTTTGAGTTGCTTTCATTATTGCTAAAGCTTTCTCATAGTCTTTAAATGCCATACATAGTGGTTAGGAATGCTCGGTTAATTTTCCATTAGGTGATTAATGGTCAGAAGTTTAATATCCGCTTCTAAAACCTACCTCCTCTATTGGCTGATTAAAGTCCAGATTTCTTTCCATTTTACTTTACTTTGATGGCTGCTTTTCCGGTCCCATGCAGCAGGGGATCCCCACTCTCTACAGGACCTCCACTGTCGTTTTACCTTGTTCGTTCACAGTATTTATCTTTTCAAATCGAGAATTGTTCATTTACTGTTAAATCGTCACTGTCAAAAGACTCATGAAATAAGAAAATCTTCAGTTTCCTCTTGAAAGCCTTAATGTCTTCAATCGTTCGAATGTTTCGTGGGAGCTTATTATATAGTCTCGGGGTCGTATATTTAAAGGCTCCGGAGCCCAAAGTGGACTTAAATCTAGGTTCCAACAGTTTGAAGCCATCTGTAACTATTCTCGTGTCGACACGATTTGTTGGCTGCGCAATATGTAGCAATTCTCTTAAGTACTTTGGACGCCCGGTTCTGATAACTTGGTGGGTTATTGTACATATTTTAAATTCAATTCTCGCTTTAATTGGCAGCCAGTGTAAATCGATTAGTATAGGGGTGATCCTTTCTCTAGGTGGGACACCTTTTATCAGTCTTGCTCCTCTGTTTATTATGTTTTATAATTTCTTAAGTTGCACTCTTGGTAAATTGTAGTAGATAGAGTTGCAGTAGTTAATCCTGGTAATAACACAGTTTATCACAATTTTCTTTATAGAATTTTCGTCCAGGTACTTTTTTATAAACGCAATATTTCTTAGATGATAACCAGCAGTTTTTATTACATTATTTATTTGGGCATTTAGAGATAGGTTGCAGTCAAGAAATGCACCTAGATTTCGAACTTTACTAGATAACGGCACCGAGTCATTATTTTTGTTCTTTTGAATATCACCTAAGTTTCTCACGCTGTTTTTGACTAATGTGATCTTTGTAAATATTTTATATATTACGGAGAGTAAACTTTTAAGGCGGTAAATTTTCAGATGTGTTGTGTATATCTTTGTGAAATATGTTTTTCTTTTTTCCTAAGCTGCAGGTATAGAGCAGTCTTGCAAACATGTTGTGTAAAGTTCAGCGATCATTACTACCATGAAATCTCCTCCATCTATTATCAAATAATTTGTTATGCAATCTTCTGCTTTGCGTTTTTTCCTACCTTTTAATTCTTTCTATACCTTTACTGTCACTTTCTGTACCGGCTCAGGTGTTTCAGTATTTCTATTAGCAATGTTATTTCTAATATCACTTTCATATAGCATTGTATAACAATCCTCTAGGATTTTTATCACTCTTAAAATAAGTTTTGACAATAAGAAGCATTTTAATATAACAATTGAGTTATCCTTCTATAGTCTCTAGACGGTTTAACTAAATAATTTTAAAGAAATTTCCATAGAATGTTTTCTTTTCTTCTACAGTTTCATTATTTCTATTGGAAAAGTTGTATAGAAATCCTCTGCAATTTTTATCACTCCATCTCTTTTGTTGACGTATACATTTTCATCCGATAAAGCAAACATCTGCCGGCCGCCTGTTTCAAGTCTTCTTTTCGTTAACGATGCTTTTTCCTTTCTTTTGTGTTTCCTCAATTATGTCTTATGTTTTAGATTGTTTATTGTTTTGGATAGTTCTGCTAATCTTATATCATCTCTCTTGGATTTTACCCCCATTTCCAATCTTTTCTTTATTAGGTTTTATGATCTTTTCTTATAGTTTTCCTTGATCTTGTTTAGGAACTCTTCCACCGATCACTTGTGCGGATTCCAATAAAAATTTTGTTAAATTACTTACTGTTCATTTCTTCTTCACTTGGTTCCATTCCATCATGTAGCTGGGAGTACATATTTTGTATTGCTAAACTAAACGCATAAGATTTTTCTTTTATTACATGAGTGTTTATTTTCTTTCGTAAAATGATTTTCTTTCTTTCCTTAGATCTAGACAAATTTTGCTTCTCGTCATTCTATGATCGCTTGACTTTAACTTGTTTAACTTTCATTTTTAACTAAATTAACTTTTCACTGAGAATAGAATCCTTTTCGTTTTTCGTTTCTACATTTGGGCTTCTCCATGTCCATTTTCTGTTATATTTTTAACAAAGAAAAGGTGTTCATGATTTTTATATTTTTTTTTCCAGCAAATTCTAAAGCATGTCTCCTCTGTCATTTATTGTGTCTACTCCAATCTTTCCTACAGCTGATTCTCCTCTCTTCTTTTGACACACTTTACATAGAAATCACCCAAAACAAATGCAAGTAGTTTTATGTTTTTTCAATATATCTCAAGATCTCCATAACAAAGGTTTTATTTCTTCCTCTGTATTGGATGTTGTTGTTGCATACTTTTGAATTTTCTTCATTTCATACTTTTTATCTAGTTTGAAAATGAGTCATGTAATTCTATCACTAATACTATGAAAAATTTCTATGTTAGGGTTGTGGTAGCCTATTTGGTAACGTCCCTAACTAGCAATCGCCGGACTGGGTTTAGAGTCCCGCTCAAACTCGTTAGTTCCTTTAGTGGCTGCAATCATAGCATTCGTGTGAGCTAAGGCAGGGGGAGGGATTAGGGATGCTTATAGGTCTATCTGCTGAGTCATCAGCAGCCATAGCCTGGCCCTCCCTGATCCTAGGTTGGATGGAGAGGAGAATTGGGCGCTGGTCTTTTGGGCAATTGTCCTGCATGATAGGGCAATGTCACTGTTCCTTGCCTCTACCATTCATGAGCAGCCTTGAAACCTCAAAGATTTTTATTAATAAGAAAACCCACTCCATTTTCTTCGTTCCTTACATGTCCTCTGAAGCAAAAGATATTAACTCGAATATTCACCAGCTCTTCTAATTTCACACAATCATGTGATATCCCAATTTATTTATATCAAGATTTCTGGTAACACAGCAAGATCTTCTTTCCTAGACAGGGTCCTGACGTTGTACTGTGCGTTGCGAATTTCAGTTGCCAAAGGAGGCCGTTCCTAGTCCATATGTATGTATATAGGCTACATATATATATACATACATACATAATTATATATATATATATATATATATATATATATATATATATATATATATATATATATATATACACACACACACATTTACTGTATATGTATAAGCACATATCATCATCATCTCCTACACCTACTGACGCCAAGGGCCTCGGTTAGGTTTCGCCAGTCGTCTCTATCTTGAGCTTTTAAGTTAATACTTCTCCATTCATTATCTCCTACACGCTTCGTAGTCCTCAGCATAGTTTCATTTCTAATCCTGTATTACCATTTTACTACCAATATTCTTCTGAGGGCTTTGTTCTTAAATCTACAAAATCTGATGGATATTGTTAAATTGTCATACCATGATTCATGTCCATACAGTAACACAGATCTCACTAAACTGATATATAGCCTGATTTTCACATGTATGTTCAAGCGATTTTACTTCTAAATTTTACATAACGTTGCCATTTTCAATCTTTCAATAAACTCCAATTCTAAAGATCCTATATTTGTGATCAGTTTGTAAATATTTAAATAATTCTACCTCTTTAATCCTTTCTCCACCTAACGATATTTCATCTTCCATTGCATGTTCCGTTCTTATCATCACTGTCTTTCATATATTTATCTTGAGCTCAACCTCATGTGATATTTCTTGCATTCTGGTAAACAAGATTTGGAAGTAATGAGGTGTTCTGCAATTAAGGACAGCTTCATCAGCATACTCTAGGTCAGCTAATTTCCTGTTACCAATCCTTTCCAATCCTTCCCCTCCATCCCCAAGTGTTCTATTCATAACAAAATCCATGTGGATAAACAGATTCCCTTGGAGTACTCCACTATTCACTGGAAATTCATTTGATGGGATTCCATTAACATTAGCTTTGCATTTGCTATGCTCGTGAACAGACTTAATCGTATTGAGACAAACTTGCATACACAATAAATAGAGAACTATAAACCTCTGAAACGACCTACCTACCAACCCTCAGTCAGTAATACTTACAAGGTAGCATAGAAATCATCACACCTATAGGAGGAGGAGGAGGAGGATGAATGCGAGAAGACCTCCTTGCCCTCCAGCGTGGGGAACTATTTCAGGACTTTTTTTCATTACTTCCGTACAAAGAGATCTCAGAAAATTAATTAAACATTTTAAAGACTAACGTTGCATGAAAACTAGTAAGTGCTCATGCTAGACAAATCAGGGTCTACACTGCCATGATGCATTGAATCTTTATTTCTTCTCTCTAGGAAAGGTCAAAGCTACATGAGCTTATGAGGTAAAAATTACAAATATTTTTGGATATAGAATACAAACTATTCAAGTCTTTAGATCACGTTCTACTGACCATCCAAAATAACTTATACTTGAATTATGAACATATCTAAACCAAAGACTATTATCCAAGAATATAAGATGACAACCAAAAATAACACTAGACCTACCTCAGGGGAAAATCTCTGTATACTCTAATTGGAAACATAAGTGCACAATTAGTTGAAGACTTCATTGCTAAAATTTTTTCAATTAAAATCATAAGTACAGTACTGTAATCAAAATTGAGAGCTGTAAAACAATAAGTTACTCAATACTATGACTTACCTGAAATGCAGGCCTCCAGGTACTTTGATTCCATAATGGCTTGGTATGTCATGCCATTGTTTTGGCTGATGGCATCCTGTATCTCTTCACGAAGGAGTTGTTGTTTATCCGAGTTCTTTGCCAGCTCATATGCAGCAAAAGCTAAGGTTGTGGATGAAGTGTCGTACCCAGCAATAATGAACAACACACACTGGGCTATAATGGTGTCATCTTCTAGAACTATTAAAGAAGGAGCAGCCTTTATTCAAACTATCGAAGGTCTAAAAATATTGATAATCAACTATGAACTAGCTAATTGAGTTACTAATTTGTGTTGAAGTGTATAGAACACACTATCATAATCCCTTTTATAAATATACAATAGAATTACCGTTGCATTCAGGTCCACTGCAAGGGTCCCCAGTCAAAGCATACAACATTTTGCAAAAGTTGGCCCAAGTATTCACCAGCCTATCTAGTAATAAATCTTACGAATGTATGTGGTTAATTTTCCACCAAGTCATACAAGTATTCACTTAGAAACCCACCAGCAATAAGTCATCAAAAAATTCTTACTGACTAAAGGTAGCAGTTAGCAAATCCCGTTCTTTATTGATTAAAAAAAAAAAAAAAAAAAAAAATCAAGAATTCAAGGTTATCTGAGGTATGACGAGTGTAACAGAAAACAAAACTTTCAATAATATCAGCCTTCGTCAAAGGAATCAATATGGCTTTAGAATTTGATACAGTATACACATAAGATACAAAGTATTATACCAACATTTAACCTGTTAGATGGGATTAGCGTAATTACATCCAATAAAAAATACTAAATGCAAATGAATGTTTTCTTAAATCTTTGTTTAACCATAGCTAACCATATCCATCAATATACAGTAATGCCAATTTGCAACTATACACTAGTAGTAAAGACATCTTACCTTTCTTTTTGGAAGGGTCACCTAAATCTTCCCCTGACTGTGCCTCGAGGAGTAGATCCAAAAAATCTCCTCTTTTAGTTCCTTTCCTTCTTGCAGCTAAAGTCTCTTCAACAACATTCTTAAAGAACTGTGTCTCTTTGGGAAACAGACTGAGCCCTAAAATTGAAAATAATTTCGGAGCTATTCCAAACATAAGGAAAATTATCATCCTGAAGAAACCAATCTCAAAGAAAGGGTCGGCCTTTTTTGGAAATTCGGCATTCTCATCAACAAGCGAATTGCATTCTACTCCAAAGGCACAAGAAGCTATAGTGTCGATGGTAAACCTTCCAAAATTATGCTTCATGTTTAGAAATGGTTTCTTTGTACTCTCTGCTAGACTATAAGCCACAAGAGCATCTGCTTTCTCACAAACAAGGTGAAACAGGTTTTTCATTTTCCCCGAAGTAAATGTTGGAGACATGATTGCTCGCAATTTTTTCCATTGCTCTCCATTTACATTTGTAAGCATGTCATTCATGCACTGATCTTTCTTATTTGGAGATTTGAAGACTTGCCGATCTGTGAAGTGGTCAAAGTCCTTGATAAAAATACTTCTTATCATCTCTGGCTCACATACGTAGAGAAAAGGAGAGAGCATCATATACCCTCCAGCCAACCCATTTCTGGAGTATTTCTGGTAAACCTATTAAGAAGAGAAATGAATACTCATGGAATGAAAAGATTGATTACATATGACCACGCAGTTAAACAGCAACCGAGTCAAGAGTTATTTCCACAGACACTCACCTCAATATCAAACATCCACCGTCCTTGCTTTGTGGATCCAATTCTGTCAAGATGACCTAGGAGGGGGGTTATGGGCGGAGTTAATATCCCACGTTTTGCCCAATAACTGTATTTATGTCTGCCATAGAGCCACACAGAAACCACGAAAAGGACCAGCAGGGACACTGTTACCATGAGCATTTCTGGAATAGAAACCCATAAAAACAATTGATTAATTATGGTTTCAAAGAGCCTATTTGAAAAATGGAAAACAATAAAGCCCATAACAGAAGTTTTTAAAACTCCTCTTATAATCCTCATATTTTCTACACTAAATACTGTTTTTTTTTTTTTTCTTAACGTAAGATGTATTTTCATTTACAATTAAATTCACAGAAATAAATTTCAAATTACACGGTATGCATTTTCTAGCCTGCATTTAATAAGGTTGTAAGGCTTTTTCATAAAAGAATACATTCTTTGAGCTTTTCAACATATTATTCATCTGCTCCATAAAAGTTTCCTGCTGTGTTTTTTAAAACTAGTTTCATGACAGTTATTCTTAGCACCAGTACAGCTATTAGTCATTCTACTTTAGCTCAATTGTTTCATCATTCTAAACCGATTATTTTCTCAAAATTATACACTCATAATTGGTAGTCATTTCGATTTTATCTGTTTGAACAGTCAATTGTATTTTACAGAACACCTGTACTGCTTCCTTTTTTCACCAAGTGTTGTCCTTACAAATGCCTTGCGAAATACAATCCTTCAGAAATGGTCTTTGAAAGCTCAAATATCATCTCAGTTTGTTTCTGCGTACAACCTCAACCTTTTTCCCCCATCTATACTCAAGATCTACAGAATTTAGTAGTCTTAATTTCCTTCATGCACTCCAATCCTAATTTCCCCAGAGAATTCAAGTTTCCTTGTTACTTTCCTTACTTCACCTTTTGTAGTTCACCCCTTTGCTTGCCCAACTATCATTTGACATATATGTTGTTTTATATCTATATGAATAAGTTTTCATTCCTTTACATCCATCTTTCTAGTTTCCATTGAACACCCCACAATCTTCTTGGTTACATTTGCTCATAAATTTCTCCTTTTCACTTTGAAACTTTTACCCATTTCTGCAATTTCTTTCTACTATCTACAACAGCTACTGCGTAAACTGTAAACATCAGTCATTCCACACTCTATTCATAATACATTTTCTCAACGGACAACTTTACATCTACATCTACTGAGCTCCATCTGACAGTTTTCATAACTCTACCCATGAACCCATTCGAACAGCTATTGATGTGGGGTAGGCATAAATACTTATAGTATGATGTAAATTTCTCAAATTTTACAGTTTCCATATTATGTTAAGTCATTTCATTGTTTATAAATAAGTTCGGTCTTTGGCAGGAGTAAATGTTGATTGCCCTCTTCATAAGAGTTCGGTGATAACCTTCGCCCCTCCTCTTTCGTTAATTAGTGAATGGCCATTAACTTTTTTGTTTACTTTTTTTTCGAGTGTTTGGTCTTTAGTGAGAGCCGTGGACGAGACTACTGCTGCCTGGAATCAGGAGTTCGGACCCTACCTTGATCACAGACGTGGATCCTAATTTAGCAGCAGTTGGTGAATGCTTTTTTTTTCTCTCTCATAAGGAATTGTGCCTTTGGAGGATTATTTCGCTGGTGTCTTTGAGCCACCCGCGGTAAATTGTACACTTCTTTGGATCACGGCCCATGTATGCAGGGGTATTGTCACCTGCGATAGCCACCTCGCTTGTTACGTCCTGCAAGTGTATGTGTCACTTGCGACCTTCGCTTTGCGTTATTTTCCCCGCCTGAGGATCCTGCGGGAAGACGGTGCCGTCGTTCCGTCCCGGCACTGTTGGAGGTACTATTGCCGTGATCAAAGAGCGTCACCACATCTGTTACGCTGCTCGTCTGTGGACCAAGGGTCCGTTAGGAAGAACGTAGGGAGTCATAACCCAGGTAAAGTTACGATCTTTTCATTATCGTTATGGATATGCCCAGCCCGTTTTCCTGGTGTTAATGATACTCCCTCTGATGCTGATGAACGTTCGTCCCCCCTCTGCCATCTAATCCATGTATGGATAAGTACTGTTATTTCACGAATAGTTAATACAGTGTTAAGATATATACATGTATCTATAAATCATGACCCCCAGCATAATTCTTTTATGTGAATGTATTAAAGTATTTATGCATTTAATGTGGTATGTGTATTTGTATGCTGTCTCGGTAAGTTTTATTATTTAGTATTGGGTTTAGCCTTTAACGTTTGTGTGTAGGTAGGTAATTTTAAGGTTTTCTGCCTTTTCATTTCTCCTGTCTTCCTTCTGCCTATCCGTTTAGTAATGGGGTAGTGGTTTGTTGAAATTTTGGGCCCAGCTTAATATATGAGCCATGCTTTTGATCTGTTTAGTTTTTCTATGCTAGGGTTTAGATTATTAGCTATAGGTCAACCTTGTGTATTTAGAGGACTCAGTATATTAGTCCTCCAGGTCATTTTGTAACCCATCGGTGTTTGTCTTAGCTTTATGTTACTCCTGATACCAGGTTGAATTTATTTAAGTGTACTGTAATAAATGTTGTAAGATTTTTCCAGTGTTTTTGTTCTGTCTTCCCTCAGTTCACCGAGTTACATAAATAATGTACTGCCTATGACTCCTTTAAAAATTAAAGTTTAAAGAACCAGAACTACGGCCTACACAGGTCGTAACATTCCACCAATTCTAATATTCTTCTACTGACTGAGATGGTTACCAAATGTTACCACCCAGGTCACCATTGTATTTGCAAGAGGGATAATAATTCGTCCTTTTACAAAAGAAATCATAAAGAGATGTGAGAATTAATTTCAAAAGGACTGGAGCAAATATGTGTACGTGCTGTGCAGTGAGTAAAGGCTAAAATGCAGGGAGCGAGACTGAAGAGCTAAATATTACTATATGAATTTAGAGGTAAACAATGTTCTGGGAGTTACAGCTGGGGAGTTTAAGGGGGGCAGCCGGTTAATGCCATTTTTTAAGGACAGGACTTTGACATTCATACCACTTAATAAGGGTACTTAGGACATCTCAAAACTGCATAGGATTTTTGCCTCTGAACTTCAGTTTGCGACACCAGCGCGATTTATCCTGGAAATGAGTGTTTTTCAAATTCTATTTCCTCCTTTCATAATTAATATTAAGACCTGGGATTACTACCCTATATAGACCTGCTGTAGACCTCCAGTCAAATGAAGAGTTTTATCTAAAAAGAAAATTTTTGCTAGATGTGATTTTTTTTCATTATGGTGAAAAAATAAGCCCTATAAATCAGGGGAAAATATTTAGAAAAAAAATAGGAAACAAAAATTGGAAGAAAGGGCTTCTTTTTATTGTTTTATCGTGTCTTTCTAAGTTATATAGCAAATTAAAACTAAGGGAGAATTTTAATGTCAATAAGTATCGTTTTGAGATTCGGGCGTTTGAAGTTTTCTTTGTTTTTTTACAAAGACAATATTAATAAATAATGATTATTATGAATTTTATGTTCTTTCTTGGATACTAATAAACCAAAACAATGTTATTTATCATAATTTAATCATAAATAAAGATTCCTTAGCTAAATATCTTGCTTCTTCAGGCTCCTGTCAAGCATGGCGGCCGCTCTTCCATCCACACTACTCTTTCTCTCTCCCTCACTAACTCCACTAATATCACCTATATTACCCACTTCTGAACTCTTATCAGAGCCAATTATCTCCTTCCTTATGTTAGCGACATGTTGAAATTGTCTTTTCCTCTATAGTATGATGGAATTCTTGCCGAAACCAAGAAAAAACAGACGTAAAAATGAGTGAATGTCAGAGTTCAAACTCAAATGTGTACTCTCCCTGAGTTTTGTGTTAGCACTGAAGACCCAAGGGTGTAATACTTCGTCTTGTGACTCATGGAATCTATTTTCTTTATATTAAGGGGACCATCCACTATTTCAACCATTTTTTTTTCCTAATAATTCAAAATACACGATTTTAATATATGTTTTAGACATATATAATACCTTCATCATATAAAAATTTCAAGTCCTTTGATCAAAACCTTTATGATTTATTAGCAAAAATCTTGATTTAAAAAAAATTAGATATATTTTTCTCCACTAATATGTCACCAATTATATTGAAAATCATGCCATCAAAACTTCTTTATAAATCGAATAATTCTGTGTGCCAGATTTTCAGTTTTCCTTTTTCTTTGTTTTAATGAATTTTTTTCTCAATTTTCTTTGTCTAAACGTAAATTAACCATGAAAAAAAGAAGAAAAAGAAAATCAAAATTCTGTTACACAAAATTGTGGGATTCTTATTCCTCTTTTCAATGATATCTTCCTAAAATTGAACAATGAAGTGAAAAAACTGTATCTAAGTGTGAATAAGTATGTTTTTGAGTTATGAGCTCCCAAAGATTTGCTATAAATTTTCGCTCTTTTCTTTTAGAAAATCAAGATAACATTATCATAATAATATTACTTTGTACTTTTATTGTTTATTCCAACATGAAGGCTCCCTAAACGAGGTATTTAAACCTCAAGTTTACTAATACAATTGATGTAAGGGTGTTATGAGTTGCAAGCGGCCTCTCATTGTTGCCAGAGATTTAGTTAGAATGTTCCAGCTTTGTATGCTTTTCATGTTTCTCACTCTTCTTGGTTCTTTTTTGTTGCTCTCTTCTTATTTTTTGGGCCTTGCTATAAAGTTTATGAGGACGTTGTAAAATTGCAATGTACATATGAACTGCAAGTAAACAAACACACATGCAACGTAACTTCTATACGTCTTTGGAAACTCAGGCTGGTCTTCTCGTAGACTGCAGTTTGCTTTCGCCTACCCTCTACCAATGCCTTCCATACCTGCCAGACGTAAAAGATTCAAAACATAAGTGAAAAAATCACTATATATGTACAAAAATAAACACGCAAAGACAATTCCGTCAAACTCAGTCATGCAGACGACGCAGTAAGGATGACTTCATCATTTAAAGACTGCTTTATCTTCATTATTTATAAAAATAATCGGCTGAAACTTCTGGAGAGCATGTACAACATGTTTCTGTATACATAGAAAGAATAAAACGATTTTTTATTTATTAAAGTTGTTATATCAAACACCATAGCGGACGGTCCCCTTAAAATGTTATGATTATCAAAATTTACGATAACAAAAGAAATACTGTATTTTCTTGTAGGGATCAATGTTTTCAGCTTATTGGGTTACTTTTATTAATTACCCTGTAACTATGAAAGCAAGAGGAATTTTGACAAATTATTTTGTATACACATTCTCCATTGCCATACGAAGCTCAGGGAATTTTTTCAGGATTTTGTGTTTTTTGTCCTATACACCCATATAGTGGCATACTGGCCGGGCCCCTTAAAGAAAGACACACAAGGGACTGTTGTACTACTTTTAAAGAGAGTACTGCTAGGCCCAGTCTTATTCTTTATCTAAACTCTTGAGTCTATTGTGCTATCAAAAGTACTACAGAGGTTGCACAATTTTACTTCTCCATAAATGACATTGATGATACTTCAGAAACTTTAAACCAAATTTTTACCAGTGTTAGGGAATGGATGACAGTTAAACAACTAAAACTAAATGAAAATAAAAATGAGTTTATACTGGTTGGGAGGTAAAAGAGCTTCAGAAACTGGGGTGACATCCAAATAAATATTAATGACAACTTGGTCCCAATATCTAGTAAAGTTTGTGACTTTGTGGTATCTCTTGACTGTAATTTGTCTCTCAATGCTCAAATGATTAATGTTGTAAGAACAGCTGGATATCATCTTAGAAACATTGTTTTGTAAAGAAGTATCAGGATGAATATACTGTAAAGAAACTGATGATAAACTGTGTCAGTGCCAGGATTGATCACTGCAACTTCGTCAATTACAATCTACCCAAAGTGGAACTTGAGAAATTACTAAACATAGTAAACAGAGGAGCTAGACTGATAAAAGATTTCCCAGCCAGAGAAAGGATTACTCCTATTCTAATTAGATTATACTGGCTGCCTATTAAAGCTAGGTAGTATCTATGTTGACCAAAGCATCAGTCACCTATTGAGATACTACTGTTATAGAGTTATTAGGTCTTTTGACTGGCCAGACAGTACTACATTGGACCCCTCTCTTGTTAGGCTCATGTTACCTTTGCCTACACACACATTGGATAGTCTGGCCTATTCTTTATACAATCCCCCCTTTCCTCATACACCTGACAAAACTAAGCTAACCACACAATTCTTCTTCCCTCAAGTGGTCAACTACTGCACTGTAATTGTTCAGTGGCTACTTTACACTTGTAAAGCTAGAAGAGACTCATCAGCTATGGTAAGCAATTCTTCTAAGAGGACACCTCAGAATCTAACAATTGCTTTTTAGACTTGGGTAGTGCCATGGCCTCTTTACTATTGTCTTCCACTGTCTTGGGTTAGAGTTCTCTTGCTTGAGGGTAAACTCAAGGGCACTAATTTATCAGTTTCTTTATTTCCTTCCTCACTGGGCCATTTTCCTTGTTGCAGTCCTTGTGTTTATAGCATCTTGCTTTTGTAACTAGGGTTGTAGCTTGGCTTATAATAATAACAATAATAATAATAATAATAATAATAATAATAATAATAATAATAATAATTTGAGGATGTTTATTGGAATTCGGTAAACTTACAGTTTCACCCAAACTTAGATTTCCTATATAAAAATATATTTTTTTCTATGGTAAATAGCATGTTTTCAACGAATTTTGCTTTTATTTCTGCAGCAAATAAACAGATTTAGAGGTACAGGGGCCCCTTAATAACTACAATAATTGGGTTCTTCAGTGAAAAATCAGGTTTTTTGGGCGGGAGAATACAGAAAACAGGTAAAATATAAGCTGTCTAACCTATACACACCAGACATCGTAATAAAAAAAAAAAACTTACAGTAATCAAAATGGAGTAATAGTAATGAAACACGGTCAAAACACTGGAGCATTTTTTACCAGACTTCCGGACGCATAAAAAATATGATTTTCCATGCAATTTTCTATAGTCAAGTCATTTGTAGCAGTCTTACAAATACCTTGTTACTTAATTGAGCTATTGATTTATTAGTTTTTGCTCTGGTGTATGCTCGCTTCGCTCGTAATTAATCATTATCTCATTGCTCCTATGTTCTGGCAAGTGGACAATGTTTCAATACCCGCACGTTAGCCCCGTGGGCTACTATTTTGTGGTAATAATACCGCCGCGGCACTTACCTTGAGACACTTAACACTTCTTGGTAGCACTGAATGTTCACGCACCAACCTATTCTCTTCTTCTGGAGTTCCGTTGTAATGTCCATGAAAACGTCCAATAACCTCAAAATACAAGATACAACAACTACTGCATGCCTGCACTACAGAATCCATGGCAGTCAACTGACACACACTTTTTTAGAAGGACGTAAGTCAGTTGGATAATCTTGAGACAAAGCAACCAATCATGTTCAGTATTTTTTTTTTACCCATAATTCATCAAAAACAGTAAGGGGAAGACAGGAACGTTGCTTAGATTTCTGTGAGCATTTGCCCGCATTAGTAGGACGTGGCAACAGATGGCTAGCTTGTCACCTGTTACTTGTTTACTCAAGTCAGTGTTGCCAGATGGAAAAATTTTACTAGCGTTCTTCTCAAACTATGATGGTTTTATTTTAATCAGGCTTGATATACTGTAAATGTGCTACACCATGATTAAAACAAAACTTATCATTGAAAAAAAAAGCATACTAGTGGTTTTCTATATTCATTTAAGCTCATATGTTGTTTCCATCCTTCTCAGGGGAATTTGGGATCACAATCTAGTAAGGCTGACTCAAGTCTTCAAAACAATCAACAATGCCGTCATCATGTGTAAAAAAGGTAGCAAGTGTTGAATATATTGCCCCTTAAGAATAAAGTATCGTTGAATTGTGCATTTTTTCTCGCATTTATTAATCCAAAGTAAAGGTAAGGTTGTAGATTGAATGTATATATGATTATAACGTTCAGAGCATGTATACTTTATCAAAGTCAGAGATTATACATTGAAATAGGGCCTAATAGAGGCTAAGATCACTTAGGAGTTGATTTTACTAATGTAAGCGCAAACTTGTACCTCTTGAAATAAAAATTACATAAGATGCAAAAAAAAAAAGAAAAAAATAATCAGAGCATCTTTCTGACCATATCTCTAAATAGTATGAGAAAAATGTGACTATTAACAAGCCTTAGGCAATATTAGACTAACCATCACTAATCTTATCTCCTCCTAGTTTAGTCTTATGCACAAGTCCTATTTCGGATGTGTGTCTTTCACATATTCTGTAAGTTACATTTGCAATATCATATATACATTAGCCTAAATACACAGCCTAATCTTTACTTACATTTTGTAGATGTGTGTAAAGTCTTAAGATTAGCCATACTTTAACGGTGCTATATGCAGTCAGGAGTTTAATGATAGTAATAACAATAGAAATCAGAGATTTCTGATATCCACCAAAAGATGACGTTGACACAAATGGCAAAAATTCAAAACTAGATCTAGAATCCGGATCCGGATCATCTTCAAACTTTAATGCAGTCATCCCTGGCCTCAGGACTATTAGTGGTGAAAATTTGGTTAAAATTCCTCAAGTACTTTTGGAGTAATCCTGTCTACAGACACACATACAAATAATGCAAATCGGGATCTAGAATCCGGATCCGGCACCAGATCATCTCCAAGAAATTATTGGAATTGCCCCTGGCCTACGATTTATCTGTGGTGCACATTTCGTCAAAATCCATCAATTTGTTTTGTCATAATCTTTAAAATTGTGAAAAATGCATATCCAGATCTAGAATCTGGATCCAGATCATCTAATAAATTTCATGGGGTCGTCCATGACCTAAGATCTATCTGCTGTGAAAATTTCATTAAAATCCGTTGAGTAGTTTTGACGTAATCCTGCCCACAGACAAATAAATAAATAAACCAACTCGAAAACAACTTCCTTAGCGGAGGTAAATATTACATATACGTATCAAATTTTGTATTAACTCATCGTCTTGTGCAAAGGAAGAGAGTCCGCAGCTTATGAGAAAGTAAATGAACAAGCAACAAGAGTGAAAAAGAATATAGATAGTCTGATGAACAATATGGTTCAATAAAAATATATGGAAAGTTATTAGATGAATAATAATAGACCAATTATTAGCACTTGTTGGAGAATTGGTAATATTACTTCACTATGTAAATGTACTTGTGATAGCTCAAGTCCAACGGATTACCGCCCAATTTCCATAACTCCCATATCTCAAGTTTTTGAACGTCTTTTGGTAAAATTTTTCAATAGGTTTGCTGAAAGTAATCATCTATTCCCTAGGTTGCAATTTGGTTTTCATAATGTTCTTGGAGCATGTGATGCCGTTCTTACAATCTCCAATGCTGTGCAGAAATCCCTTGATTCTGATTGTGGTCAGGATGTTCTTTGATTGGCCTGGATTTTAGTGCTGCCTTTGACTGCATTAATGATGAGGCCCTTGTTTTCAAACTCAAACAATTGGGAGTGGGAGGGTCTTTTCTCAGTATCGTTATTGAATTTGAAAGGGATGGATGACAAAAGAATTGTTGTTGGTGGGCACCATCGTGAGTACAGAAATGTGATATCTTGTGTTTCTCAGGGTAGTGTTCTTAGCCCATTACTTTTTATATTACATACATATGACATGCGGTTTGGCCTAAAAAACAAGCTTATTGCATTTGCAGATGATGCTACTCTCATTGCATCAATTCCATCTCCTGAATGTAGAAATGGGGTTGCTGAATCCATTAATAGAGGTCTAGCTAAAATTAGTGCACGGTGCAAATTATGGGGCAGGAAGTTGAATCCTAACAAAACTCGAAGTATGATTGTAAGTAGGTCAAGGACAGTTGCTCCTCAACATTTGGATCTCAACATTGATAAAGCTTATTTAATTCTGTATGACTTTTACAATTTTAGGAGTGATTCTCAACAGCAAGTTTACTTTTGAGAAACACATTAGGTCTGTCTTCTTCAAATGCACAAAAAATTGGTTTACTGAGAAAGTCGTGTAAGATTTTCGGTGATCAATCTATTCTGAAGAAGTGTTTTAATTTTTTCTATCTACCTTGCTTTGAGTATTGTTCTCCTGTCTGGTCTTCAGCTGTTGATTCTCATCTTGATTTGTTGGACAGGTACTTACGGTCTATTAAGTTTCTTATTCCTGATCTAGATATTAATCTCTGGCACTGTTGTTCACTTAGTTCGTTATGCATGTTGCATAATATTTTTCATAAATCTGACCATCCTTTACATTTAGATCTTCCTGGACAGTTCCATCCTTTTTGTAATACTAAGCATGAGGCTCAATACTACACAGCATTCTAGAAGTTTTATTCCAGCTGTGACCAGGTTGTGGAATGATCTTCATAATCTGGTAGTTGAATCGGTAGAACTTCAGAAGTCCAAACTTCCAGCAAATGTTTTATGTTGAACAGGCTGACATAAGTATTAATAGTTTATATATAAAAGATCTGTTTTGATATTGATACTGTTAAAATATTTTATTGTTATTGTTCATAAATTTTCATATATTTTACTTATTTCCTCATTTCTTTTCCTCACTGGGTTATTTTTCTTGCTGGAGCCCTTGGGCTTATAGTATCTTGCTTTTCCAACCAGGAGTGTAGCTTAGTTAATAATAATAATAATAATAATAATAATAATAATAATAATAATAATACCTGTCATACAATAGTCATATATGAATCCTCTGAAGTACAGAATTCCGTAGATTTTTTTTTTTAGCAATTTAGTTTGATGCATCAGACAGCAATAGATGGCGACATCCTCCTTGGTGCGCACGTATATTTGATAATTCATAACCCAAAACAAAGGACGATCATGCATTGTTCACCCATAATGCATTCACAGAAAACAAAATACCATCGGGAGAAAAATAACAAGGCAGCATAAATACATGCTTCGGATAATAATAACGAACAATATTCATCGGCAAATATTTCCGTAACCCTTAATTTGGGGAAGATTCAAGTACTTATTTCGTATGAATCATTAAAATAAATAAATAATAATAATGATAAGAAAATAAGATATGCGCATTTGGCTAAAACTCTAATAATATCCAAGGTCTTTCGATAACACTATCATGTGGAGTTACGGTAACTAAAATCTAATTGCTGATAATGCGTTGTTTTTGTTAAATATGGTGAGATAGTAATGTAACTTACTTAGACCACATAAGAATAAAAGTAAAAGAAAAAAAAATAAAAGATACTCTGATAAAGAATCAAATGGATGGGGATATCAGTAATGATAAAAATAAAAGTATAGGAAGTCAAATGTCTGCATCCTCACCATCCTTGTAAGCAAGGGATGAGAGGTTTGGGGGAGCCTCTATTTGTCTACCTGTTGAGTTTATCATTAGCCATTGCCTAGCCCTCACTGTTCCTAGCTTGGGTAAAGAGGGGGCTTGGGCGCTGATCATATGTATATATGGTCAGTCTCTATGGGGCATTGTCCTGTCCCTTACATCTACCATTCAACATTAACTTTTCTGAGTAAATGAGTTGTTTTACAATGCTAAGTTATTAAATAAAAAATGGAAAAGTATCCTATTTGTTATTATTATTATTATTATTATTATCATTATTATTATTATTATTATCATTATTATTATTATTATTATTATTATTATTATTAGCTAAGCTACAACCCTATTTGGTAAATCAAGATACTATAAGCCCAAGGGCTCCTACAGGAAATAAAGCCCAGTGAGGAAAGGAAATAAGGAAATAAATAAACGATATGAGAGATAATCAACAATCGAATGAAATATTTTAAAAACAGTAACAACATCATTACATATATTTCATAAATAAACTATAAAAAAGCTTATGTCAGCCTGTTCAGCCTATAAACATTTGCTGCAAGTTTGAACTTTTGAAGTTCTACCGATTCAACTACCCGATTAGTAAGATCACTCCAGAACTTGGTTATAGCTGGAATAAAACTTCTAGAATACTGTGTAGAATTGAGCCTCATGATGAAGAAGGCCCAACCATTAGAATTAACTTCATGTTTAGTATTATGAACAGGATGGAACTGTCCAGGAAGATGTGAATGTACAGAAAGATGTGAATGTACAGGAAGATATGAATGTACAGGAAGATGTGAATGTACAGGAAGATCAGCATTATGAAAATTCTTTATACAACATGCATAACGAACTACTTGAACGACGGTACCAGAGATTAATATCCACTGTCTTAGGTTAGAGTTCTCTTGCTTGAGGGTACACTCGGGCACTCTATTCTATCTAATTTCTCTTCATCTTGTTTTGTTAAAGTTTTTCTTGTTTATATAGGAAATATTTATTTAAATGCTGTTACTTTTCTTAAATATTTTATTTTTCCTTGTTTAATTTCCTCACTGGGCTATTTTCCCTGTTGGGACCCCTGGGCTTATAGCTTCCTGGTTTTCCGACTAGGGTTGTAGCTTAGCAAGTAATAATAATGATAATATATGTCTCGAGTAAGAAATTTAATAGACCGTAAGTTCCTGTCCAACAAATTATAATAAGAATCAGCAGCTGAAGACCAGACAAGAGAGCAATACTCGAAACAAGGTAGAATGAAAGAAATAAAAGACTTCTTCAGAATAGATTTATCACCGAAAATCTTAAAAGACCTTCTCAATAAGTCATTTTTTGTACAATTGAAGAAGACACAAACCAAATATGTTTCTCAAAAGTAAATTTGCCGTTGAGAATCACACATAAAATTTCAAAAGTCACGCAGAATTAAAGAAACATTATCAATGCTGAGGTCCTAATGTTAAGGAGCCCCTGTACTTGACCTGTTTACAATCATACTTTAAGTTTTGTTAGGATTCAACTTCATGCACAATAATTTTCACTATGCACTAATTATAGTTGGATCTCTATTAATGGATTCAACAACCCCAGATCTACATTCGTGAGATATAATTGATGCAAAAAGTGTAGCATCATCTGCATGTGCAACAAGCTTGTTTTCAGGGTAAAACCACATGTCATGTGTATATAGTATGAAAAGTAATGGGCCAAGAACACTACCCTGAGGAACACCAGATATCACATTCCTATACTCACTATAGTGCCCATCAACAACACTTAGTGATCTATAGGTTAGAAATTTAATATGATGCTAAGAAAAGACCAACCCAACTCTTAACTGTTTTAGTTTTAAAACAAGGGCCTTACGATTAACATGGTCAAAGGCAGCCCTAAAATCAAGGCCAATCATAGAATTTCCAAACCACAATCAAGGGATTTCTGTACAGTATTGGAGATTATAAGAAGGGCATCACTTGCTCCAAGGCTTTTACGAAAACTAAATTGAAAACTAGGGAACAGATGATTACCTTCAGCAAACCTATTAAAACGTTTTGCCGAAGGACATTAAAAAACTTTAGATAATATGGGAGTTATGGAAAGTGGTGATAATCAGTTGGACTTGAGCTACCTCAAACACATTTACATAGTGGAGCAACATTACTAATTCTCCAACAAGTGCTAAAAGCTCCACTTCTTGCTAACTTACGCAAAATAACATATAACTTTGGAGCTAAGAAATCTACAGTATATATATATATATATATATATATATATATATATATATATATATATATATATATATATATATATATATATATATATATATATATATATATATATAAAAGGAAAAATACCATTTGGGTCTACACCACCATAAGCATCGAGTTCCATCAAGAAAGCTTTAATTTCACGAGATCGAAAAGCTAAACTAGTTAGTTTAGCCTCAGGAAAAAGTGAATAGGGAAGTTCGAGATTTTATTACTCTGCTTACTGTCAAACACATCAACCAAAAGGGTTGCCCTTTCCTTTGGACAGTGAGTGACAGAGCCATTTGGTTTAGGTAAAGGAGGAACTGTTGCAACTACACCAAAGAGTGCAGATTTAAGGGTAGTACATCACTTATGCTCCTTGGTTGTATCAGAAAGAGTTTCTTTTATGGTTAAATTGTATTCCTTTTCAGTTGAAGCGTAAACTCTCTGAGCAAAAGTTGTAAGCTGAGTATAGTTATTCCAAATCAAATCTGATTTGTTACCCTTCCAAAGATGATAGGCCTCCTGTTTCTACAACCATCACTGAACCATGGCTTGTCTTTCACTTGGTACCTTAGCACACGAGAAAGGATACTCCTATCAATTATGTTATCTAGATTCTCATTCAAAGGAACAACAGGATCAACACTACTATACAATTGTGACCAAATCAAGCCCAAACGATCACTCAAAATCCCATTCCCGTCTACTTAAAATTTCATATAAATCTTACATGAGCATGATACATCAGGGACAGGCTGCTCACTTTTCACTACTTTTCAAGTAAAATTAACTAAGAACAGAAGTAATATAGTTTATTGCTTACTTGGTTCTCTTCCTGTTGGTTTGCTGCGTAGATCAAACAGTATACGAGCCCTATCTATGGAAACGACACACTAAAACTATTTGACTGCTGACTCTTGAGTCTTATACGCTGAGTGATATGACTCGACTCAGTTCCAATGTTGCCACTTCTTATCCGATGTTTCTGGGTAAAAATAGCTCATTACAAGCCTCAGGGTAACTTTTTTTTCTACCAAATTACCCCAATATGCTTATATTACTACCGAAGATATATGTATATATCAGGAATACATTCAAAGTTTAGCATATGTAAGTTGTTACTCTTTCTTTCCTTTTACAAGCATCAATAAAGTATACTTGATATAACTAATAATTTTGTATTTTGTATTTTCCTTATTCAAATAAAAAGGACTTTTTCGGCATAAAAGAAACTTTCTTTTATCTAAACTAAAAACAAATAAAAAATATTTAAATGAATTGACTTTCTTACTCTAACCTGGAAAAAATATACTTTTTAATACTAACTAGAATTATCAAGTTGTTCCTTTTTCTTGAAATATAGTATTATTATCATTAATCAGGGATTGTGTGGCGATTTATCACCGGTTTATACAAAATAGCCCGATGTACTGGGCAGATCACAAAGTCTTAGGGACAAGCTACTCAAAACCATCGGGGGAGTAATTAGAATATGGGCATCCTTAACAAATTTTATTACAAAAATAATCTAATACGTAAGAAACATGAAAAATTAAACTTTACTTAACATTCGAGAACATGTGACTGAAAAAAAACTATGTCCACTTCGGACTCAAGATAACAACAAATTAATTAATCATTCATAAAGTTACCTCGATAAAACCCTTATCGAGACCCCTAGACGTGCTTTACACAATACCAATGATCCCCTGGCACAATGATCGACAAAATATCAACAGATAAAAAACATTACTATAACTCTATCAAGACCTACACGGAAACCGACCTGGGTACAATAGGCGTGGGGAGAGAGAACAATTAGAAGGGACTTACTGTGGTTGGGGACGTTGGATCAAAGAGGACGAGCTAGCCTTGCAACCTCCGACGTCACCTTTTTGGCGCAATTTGTCCTGAACCTAAATTTCTAGATTGGATTTTTTATCATGTTACAACAGAATGACGTTATTTTTCCTAATCTTAAATTACCAGCAATTGATTTTATTAGTCTCAGCGCCTTCCTACCAGGCGGTTTCCCTTTTTGGCTCTAAACGTTCACGTCTGGAACTACATTCATTCGCCCGCGAGTTTCTCCTCTCCCTCCAATTTGACGTAGTCGTAGGTGGAGTCAAATGGCGGGAATTTCGATTGATCGGGTCGAAATTCCCGACAGATTGCCTTATTCCTTATTGGAATAAGGCAATCCCTGATTGATGATAATAAGAGAGGAAGCCCAAATAAATAATATAAAAAGAATGAAATTTATAGAAGGCAAGAAGTCGAAAGTAGCGGATTCTTAATTTTGATAGCACACAGCCAAGGCCAATATATAGTAAAAAGTAATCCAATCCGCTACTTTTTTTTTCCGTAATCTGGCAACACTCGCATCGTCATAGTTGCTACAAACTTCCCATTAGATGTTCCACAATAAGATATTTCTTATCGCCCAACTGTAAAGTGACGCAATTTACGTCAGTTCTCTTTTTTAAGTTTATAAAATGATGCAATGACCAAAATAATATAATTTAAGCCATCTCTCTCTCTCTCTCTCTCTCTCTCTCTCTCTCTCTCTCTCTCTCTCTCTCTCTCTCTCTCTCTCTCTCTCTCTCTCTCTCATGTTTGTTTAAATGAAAACTAACAATTTATGCTTTTAAGCGAGTCTTCAAATTACAGAATAAGTTAGCTTCGCCAGTAACTCTCATGCGGTCTGATGTTGAGGTCAGCGGGGGAAAAAATGTATATATGTATTATTTTGATGTTATGTGAAAATTTTTCAGCTAGATTGTTTGATATCAAACTGTAAAAAAAAAGAAAAAAATACTTGGAGTAAAACAATTTTCGAAGAATAGGGAGCTGATTCTCAACGCAATGCACCAACAATTACAGAAATGAAGACTACAAAACGAAATCCTTATAAATAATATTCATTCAAGTAGCCTAAACACTGCTAGCAACATGTAAGGATAAAAGTATTCGTAAATGTTTGTCATAACATTAGATATAACTAAATTTGGGCACCATGAATCATCCCACTCTATCTATTATCACAACACAATAAAGAGATAAACCAGAAGGTGAAATTTACAGGAGCTCCCCCACACCCAAAAGGAGTGATTACAGTTGATATGGAAGTGACGTAATCACTTTATAAAGTTACCTGACAAGAATTTTCAACAAATGTGACTGTACATGTATATTTTTTTTATTTTCATAAAAAAACGAACTTCGTATTCCTCCATTTCAAGTGGAGCGTTTGAAAAAATGAAATTATATTTTCCGTGATTAAAAGATTAGATAACTACAGGAGACTTTTAGGCTGTGGAATTAAATATAATAGAGGTGATGAATAAATCCGATTAATAAAACTGTCAATGGTTTTATTAATATATAGAACTACGGTTATAATTTTAGCTCAGTTTTGACACAGAAAGATTTTCAATATTAAAAAGAATTAAAGCCAGCCCATGTCAACTTTAAGGCCTATACACCTATTTTAGAAAAATTTGAGGTAGTGTTGATTATTGCTGTTCTTCAACAGAGAGAGAGAGAGAGAGAGAGAGAGAGAGAGAGAGAGAGAGAGAGAGAGAGAGAGAGAGAGAGAGAGAGAGAGACTTATGTATGTATACCTGGAGATGCCATCATGCCACTAGTCACTTTTCCTATACAAATTCGCGATGCCACTTGGACAGCGGACACGCCTCCCGTGTAGGGCAGAAAGGACTCAATCCTTTGCCCGTCTCATGACCGTTATAGTCTTACCTTTAAAAATTCTGACATTATCATCTTTTCATCAAAAGCGATATATATATAAATTAAAATTCTGCTATATATATATATATATATATATATATATATATATATATATATATATATATATATATATATATATATATACTGTATATAGGCCTATATATATATATATATATATATATATATATATATATATATATATATATATATATATATATATACAAAATATTTTATCAATACAACATACAGAAAAAAGTACAAATTCATTCAAGGAACGAAGACATGATAGAAATAGTCAACTATGTTAAGGGAGGACAGAATCTTATTCAATTAAACTGCTACAAACCACAATTATCAGAATAATATAAGATGTGCAGATGCACTTACAAAAGGGAATTTAACTATTGGACACTGAAATGAATCTGTCAGTTCTCGAGGCATTAAACCAGAGGAGGAATGTATGATGCCCCATTGTAAGACTATTTCATCGTTATTACTGACTTTTTACAAAATAGAGTAAGAGCGTTTAACAGCTAAAAGCATAAATCTAAATTCTAACATATTATACAAATATGATACTATTCTTAATATCACCACTTATTGCACGATACAGAGGCACTTTGTCCAAAGTGAAGGAGGGAGATCAACGGATCACATAAATTATTAAATGAAATCGTTTACTGCTTGTTTTCTAGTACAATTTTTATATTTGTATTCGCTGTCTTTATACGGATACTAAAAAACGAAAAGGGAATTATTTTAAAAGGTTTGTTTAATTATTAATGTGATGGATTTCTTTCTTCATGGTTTAAAGGTATGCAAAAGGTATAGCCTACAGAATTACATACCGATGAAATGTAATCAATAGAGTCAAGGTTTTACCCAAGCTTTGAGTGCATCCATATGCAGAAGACGAACTAGGCATCCTATAAGCAATAAAATGAAAGCTTATGTTCTTCTAAAACAATTATTCTAGCTGAATCGAGCTATCAGTGACATCACTTTATCAAACATCGTGAGCTAATGTGTTTTGGTAGGTCACGCTGCAGGCGAGTGAGCTTTTTTTTTTTCCCTAGACGCCGTTCGGCTTCACATATCCGGGAATAGGGCACCTCCAGGTATTAAACCTCCTTGGTCCAATCTACCATATTCACATAGACGACATAATTACGACGTTCATATCTATTAAAGGTAAATTGTATTAAAAAAAGACATAAACTCCGTGTGGCTTGAGAGAAATATTTATTATCATTAGCCAAGCTACAACCCTAATTAGAAAAGCAAGATGCTATAGCCCAAGGGCTCCAATAGGGAAAAATAGCCCAGTTAGGAAAGGAATTAAGGCTATAAATAAATTACAAGAGAAGCAATGAACTATTAAGATAGAATTTTTAAGAACAGTACGACATTAAAATCGACATTTCGTATATAGCCTACACTATGCTAGCTGAACTCGGGAAGGTTATTGTTTATGAGATCGGCATTGTCCCTCGTTGATGTCGCTCACTATCACACATTTCACAGTAATGTTGCTACATTTAACAGCATATTTAAGAAGGCTACATGATACCTGTCTGTGTCTTTTCAATTGTAGATATTACCATGGAATTTGGCAAGAACCGATAAACATGTTTCCCATCAGTCCCTGAAATTTTCATTTACATATGTTAATTATTCTAGGAACAATTTACTTCACCGCTAAAAATAACTATTCAACCCATACCGAAATAAACGTTTGCTGGGGCTTTTCTGTGGCAGATATTAGGATGAAAATTGGTATGGACAAAGGAAATATCCATCCCATAAATCCCCAAAAATTTCATTTAGATATGTGAAGTATATACGAGTAATTTACGGCATCGCCGAAAATTGGCCTCCCGCGGATATCAAAAAATGGCTACTGTAACTTTTCTATGGCAAGTATCAATACGAAAATTGAAATGAATGTAGTTCATTTACCACCCATCAAATTATGTGAAAATCATTTAGATATCTGTTAAACTCTAAGTGTAGTTTACGGCTCCTCACTGATTCTTTAGCTAAAAATCGTCACTTACGAACAAAAGTGACAGCCAAGGCATGCTTATAACAGGTATGAACATGAAAATATGCAGAAAAAAAGCTTAAATAGATCTAAGTAAAGCCTTAAAATTTCATTTGATATATATATATATATATATATATATATATATATATATATATATATATATATATATATATATATATTGGTATAGGAGATATTGACTCCACCGCCGAAAATACCAGCTGCTCCCCCCCCCCCCGCCTAAGTGTACCCTAATGCAAGGAATGCTAACCCATAACATGACACTGGAAGACCATAGTATCCTACAGAGGCTATGGCACTACCATATACTAGAGAACAATGGTTTGATCTTGGTGTATCCTTCTCGAAAAACTGGCATTAATTACCAAGTCCCTGAAACGTCCTATTGGCTCCTACCTCCTACGTCTGAGACTTCTACTCTATGTTCTTAATCGTTTCAATTCTTTCGTCTTTCCTAACTTTTGTTAGGTTTTAATCCCTAGTCCAAGTGGGGATCTCCTGTTATAGGCCTTGTTTGAGTCTCCTTTCCAACAAACACTCCTCCATCACCGCTCCCAATCATTCTAATTACAAATTTACTAATCTGAATATACTCTCCTGTCTTCTGCCTATCTTCATAGTTCCTATTTACCTTCATAGCCTTATTGTTATTGACGCCCTCGTCATTTTCTATCTCTTATGAAACCTCTTCAAACTATTTTGTCATCTGCAATTTCTCTTCTCTATCACCAAGTAACACAACGCCATCTACAAACAGTAATTGTATTAAGAAATAGTTGTGCTGCATATGGCATCA
>NC_090736.1:66224208-66244684 GCF_036898095.1 Palaemon carinicauda | reverse complement strand
CGAGAATTGAATTTAAAATATGTACAATAACCCACCAAGTTATCAGAACCGGGCGTCCAAAGTACTTAAGAGAATTGCTACATATTGCGCAGCCAACAAATCGTGTCGACACGAGAATAGTTACAGATGGCTTCAAACTGTTGGAACCTAGATTTAAGTCCACTTTGGGCTCCGGAGCCTTTAAATATACGGCCCCGAGACTATATAATAAGCTCCCACGAAACATTCGAACGATTGAAGACATTAAGGCTTTCAAGAGGAAACTGAAGATTTTCTTATTTCATGAGTCTTTTGACAGTGACGATTTAACAGTAAATGAACAATTCTCGATTTGAAAAGATAAATACTGTGAACGAACAAGGTAAAACGACAGTGGAGGTCCTGTAGAGAGTGGGGATCCCCTGCTGCATGGGACCGGAAAAGCAGCCATCAAAGTAAAGTAAAATGGAAAGAAATCTGGACTTTAATCAGCCAATAGAGGAGGTAGGTTTTAGAAGCGGATATTAAACTTCTGACCATTAATCACCTAATGGAAAATTAACCGAGCATTCCTAACCACTATGTATGGCATTTAAAGACTATGAGAAAGCTTTAGCAATAATGAAAGCAACTCAAAATATGGCTCATGTTAGAACACTTGGAGACATCTATATGGGTAGCACAACAATCCTAATACTACACAAATTTAACGAGAAAATTCCAATTGAGAAAAGGAGTTGTATAAGGAGACCCTATCTCCCCTAAACTATTCACATCGTTCCTAGAAGTTTTTAAGAAGTTAGATTGGGAGAACGTAGGAATTGATATTAATGTAGAATGCCCTATCAACTTAAGATTTGCAGATGACTTGATTCTAGTTAGTGAATCATGGGAGGAATTATAAAAGATGATAGAAGATTTGAATAGAGAAAGGAGAAATGTAGGACTGAAAAGGAATATGAGTAAAACTCAGATAATGTTCAATGAAAATGCAGGGACTATAAATAAGGGGTATGAACAAACCTGTAGATATTGTTAGTAAATATATATACTTAGGACAGACACTAAGTGTTTCTCCAGGATATGAGACCAAAATTGAAAGAAGCAGAAGCATGAAATGGAGAGCTTTTGGTAAAACAAAATGAAATTATGAAATGTAAAATGCCACATTCTCTAAAAAGAAAAGTATTTTAACCTTTTCTGAAGTAATAGATAGAAAAGTAAATTTTCGGCAAAAAAAAGTGGGGTGGGTGTTATAGCACCCTGACTCCTACTTTCATGAAATGTAGATTTTTCTTGCTTGATCACCTGTACATGAATTTATATCTTTTCATTCCCATTACGTGATCACGATTGCCTATGGATACCAAGTCTTATGTGGAGGTGGACTGACCTGGCCCTTCTGATGTTGATACTGCGTATGTGGTATGAAGAAAAGGTTCATGCTTAGGGGTTGTCCCTTATCCTTTGACTAGCAACTATTAGTTGAGCAGTGTGTTGCCAAGCTTGTTTGACAATTCCAGGTTTTGCTAAAAGTGATTCCCATGATTATAACCATGTTTGCATTCTAGGAAAACTCCAAAACATCTTCCAGATTTGGAATATCTCTTAGCATAAGAACTTTCCATTTACCATGTTGTAATTGAGGATCTAAGGGCACTTTAAAAAAGAATCTTCATATTGTAACTTGACTCTGTTCTGAAACTTTCACAGATTGGGCTTAGAGAGAGCATGTGTGTATGAGCTATCTCTACAGAGTCCTTTCTCATTACACTATCTTAATAGCATACTAACACCTCAGTAGAGGAATAACTATCTTGACCCTTTTCATGTGGATACTGCTACTGTGATATAGACAGAAGAGTTCATGCTTAGAAAGGTTACCCTATGCTGGAGTGCCAGGAGGTCTTGTCTAAAGGGACGATAGTCACTAGATTGCCTTGAAAGTTCTAACCAATGAGGGTTTGCAAATATGTCTGTTCTATTGTTGATTATTTTCTCTTTCTCAACCACTTGTGCATGAGTGTCTCTTCTCATTCCCATTATGATTCTGATTGTCTATAAGCAATAAAAAGTCTTTTTCCAAGAGGATAACTGACCTGACCCATCTCATGCTGACACTGCTTAGGTGGCATGACGGAAAGGTCCACTTCTATGACAATTCCAATTTTTGCCAAAAGTGATTTCCATAATTATGACACTGTTTGCGTTCCAGGAAATCTAGATTTGCAATATCTCAGAATAAACACTTTCCATTTTGCATATAAATGGGGATCTGAGGACATTTAGTACAAAAAAAATATTCTCCATTACTAGACTCTGTGATAAAACTTCACAGATTGAGCTTTGAGAGTATTTATTAGTTTTATCATTAAAAGAATAGATGGTAAAGAGTAGTTGTTGATGGTCTCCACTGTGGTGCTGGTGTCCCACTGCTCCGGTATTTATATTCTAAATACACACTAAGTAGTTTGGAATTGAAAACATTGATATGCTTATGGCGGTAATACTACTCAGTTTCCATTAGTCTCATCTCCTAGGGACAAATTATTGGGAAAAATTTCAATAATAACAAAACTCAAAATAGGTTTGTTAATAGATCTAGGACAATGGATCACCTCCACCCAGATCTTTTCATTGACAATGTTTCTCGACCTGCATGCAAATCATTTAAAATTGTTAAGTGTAATTATTTTTGTCAAAAGCAATTTTGAGAAACGCAATTAGTCCAAATCTTCTTCAAAGTCGCACAAGATTGGAATATTGAGTCTTCCAGGAGTATATGAAATCTATGTATCCAGATAATCTTTTTTGTTTTCATTCTGTTTTATTTATCAACTGATACACATAAAAAAACTTATACTTCCAATCTAAATCTTAGCATTAGTCTTCAGCACCATCGTTCATTTAGATGTTTCTATACCTAAAAGTAATTCATGATTCTTATCATCTTGTGCATTTAGATCTTTCTTGGATATGCTATACACCAAGTGGTGATAGATATTATGTCAATTTTAACGATGTCAACGCTTTTTTTTGTGAGATTAGACACACTTTTCTCTAGTTTCATACCACCTGTGACCAGATTATGGAATAATAAAAGTCACATAGTGGAATAAATGCAGCTTCAAATGATCAAATTGAGCACGAATGACTTTTTTGGTTAGTAGGATCTCTTGAGTCCTCTATTCTTAGTTCATATCTTGTTCTTCCTTATTCATATCTTGTTCTTCCTTATTCCTCTTATACAAGGGTGTACCTAGAAGTGACCAGAATCGTTCGCTGTAGGACTAATCCTATGTAATCAAGATGCAAATTGATGTGACACGGGCATTGTCGAGTGAAACACTACTTCCATGCAGTGTGTGTGTTCATGTTTAGTGCTTCTCACCTGGCTGTCGATTTTTACAATGGCTTTCATAGAATTCTGTTTTCTGCTGCGGGAAGCGATGGCGGAAACAGTTTCAAGCTTCAAATAGCTTACATACATGCTCCCATGAGCAAAGCCATTTGACAAGTGGTTTCACGTAACAAGGACGGTCACCTCCTTGAAGGCTAGACTCATTAAGGACAACCATTAACTTCCCATAAAAATTCTAAAATAATCTTGGAGAACTGTTGCCAAACAATTAATGGGCTTGTTAATTCTGTTGGTATGTCCCAGAGCTCCTTTTAATGAATGGAAAGATTTGCAGCAAAAGTTTGGCCTTGCTTGCTCACGGAAGATCAAAAAGGAATCATGACTGAATAATTTTTGTGAAATGGGAGAACAGTTGGAAGTTGATCCTGACCTATTTTTGAAGACTGTCACAGGTGGCAAAAACTAGTGGTAGGGCAACAGCCAAGAAACGAATCATCTAATCAAGTCAATAGAAGCATACAGTATCACCACATCCCTAAAAAAGTGCATCAAGAGAAGTTCAACGTCAAGACGATGCTGACTTGTTTCTTCTTTGCAAAAGGGATTGTCCACACAGAATGGCAAAGTGGAGAGTGGTTGTTTCATCACAACAATGTGCCTGTATACGCTGTCTTGAGTGAGATCATTTTTGACTGAAACTAACATAATCCCTCTTACCAATCCTCCCGATCTTGCTTCATGTGATTTTTTTCCTTTTTTTTTTTTTTTTTTTTTTTTGTTACCCAAACTAAAAATATTCTTTTAAGGAAAACGTTTGGTAGACTTAGAAGAGTGGAGAAAAAAAAATGATATAGACATTAAAGGGCATCACTTTGCAAGAGTTTCAGGACTGCTTCAAACAGTGGGAAAAGCACCTGGTCTGGTGTAATACGTCAAATTGAGAATACATTGATGGGGTTAAAAATGTAAATATGTGAAATGAATCGTATGAAATGCTAGAGCAAAATTCTGGTTTCTTGTGGGTACTCCTTTGTGTTGTTGTTCTTCATTTGTTTCCACTGGGCTACTTCTTAGGGCCTATGGTCTTACCATCTAGGATTGCAGGTTGTTTAAAAAAGGAATTATATTGATGAATGTTGATTTGATTACAATATTGATGGTTAGATTTTTAAGATTGTCTATTACACAACAGGTAAAGTGACTCTACCTCTTTAGAATTAGAATTTTAAGATTACAGAATCTAGTAAAAGAGGAGTTTTTTGTCAGCATTTGAGTTTTTTAAGAGCACTTTTTGTAAGTAGTGCAAACCTACCACATTGTACTATGGATTACTCACTACAAAGGCTATTTCTTTGCTATGGAACTTAGGATTTTATTTGGTGAAAGTCCCACTTGTTAGACAGGAGGTCCTCAGGTTATGAACAAGATCCGTTCTTAGGATGTGTCGGAGGTAAATTTTCATCATGTGTTGGACTTGTCGTATAAAGAAAATCCTCAACTTACAAACTTAATAGTTAAGTTCCAAGAAGTAGTTTGTAACTCAAATGTTAAATTTTGCCCCAGAGTAGGCCTCACCAAAATGCTCAGCTGCAAAAGTCAACAAATAATCCCTTTCCATATTCCATATGTCACCATGCTTGCTACAATAAATTTTGTAATAGTGTTTTATTACAGTATTTCATTATGGACTTTTGATACAATATCTGAGATTTATGATTTCAGTTGGATTTGTGTTTGTATCTCCAAATGTGTGTAAGTTGAGAACCTTCAATTGCTCTTGGAATAGTAAAATCCTATTCATGTACTAGGCATACTGTTATTTTGCTTTCCATTAAAGTCATGTCTTCCTCCTCGTATTGACGCACAAACCCTTGCATTTCCCCCAGCACCAGTGTAGTGTCGTAGGGTTCCTGGTTCCTAACTGCTCACTCCATAAAGTAGGTTTGCGGGCACTCAATCACTTTATAGATAGGTGCAAAGCTTCTAATCTTATGCTTATTACTGTAATTAGGCTTTTTTCCTGTAACCATTTATAACATTCTTAATGAAAATCTTAAGATTTAATTTTAACCCATTTTACTCTGAAATTAGTTGGGATAGTACCATATCAGTTTTGGCAACCCATTGTGGCAAGTTTTTAACTCTTTCAGATTCATGGCCCTACTGATGCATACCACCAGCTCTGTGCTAGGATTTTGCAACGTACATACACTTATATCTTATTCCTTTAACTTTCATAATTTTAGCCATGAAAATAAATGTTCTGTATTTTGTTTTTAGTCTTCTTTGCATAGGTCACACCCTTTCCATTCTCCCTGTCGTTGTAATGCCTCATCCTGTTGATGTAGAGAAAAAATAAATTTCAATTTAAAATCATAGTTTATTTATTTGAGTGTTTCAGGATTGTTTTGTTGTAATTAAATGTATATGCCTCAAGTTTCTATCACATGTTGATCATCCATTAGTTCCAATAATATTTTGGTGCTTATACATAACCTTAAAAGGTCAATCTGGGGATAAACATCTGGATTCTAAGAACCTTATAATTTGTGTTTAATAAGAAATAATACGGATTTTTTAAAGGTATCAATGCTTTCTGTCATTAACAGGAACTTTAATTTTCTTACAGAAACATTAAGGAAGTATCCACCTGCACCAATGCTTGAGAGAATATGCTCGAAAGACTATCGGTAAGTTCATTTTGTTTTTAAAAAAAGTAGAGTACCAATTTTTTTCCAATGTTATTAACATTATGCACGCTCTCTAAAATTTGCGTGTATAGACTGGCATAGGAAGACCATAAACAGAAGGGAGTGGAAGGACACGCCTGGGGCCTTTGTCCTGCAGTGGACTAGTTGCAGCTGCTGTTGATGATGATGAGAATAAGTTTTAGTGCCAAATGTATCAGTGGGATCTATCACTTCTTACAATGTATCAGTTGTTATATATATCTTAAGAACTCTTGCATTAAGAATGCTTCTTGATGTACTTGTTACTTTTAAAAGCTTTTGCTCAGAATGAAATTGACTTTAGCCATCAAGATTCACCGTACAGTATTTCCATGCCAAATTCCTTCATTTAATAACTTCTCGACTTTATGCAGAATTCCAGGAACTGATTTGACAGTTCCTAAGGCTCTAAGTGTCCAGGTGCCCGTCTATGCCATCCACCATGATGAGAAATTCTGGCCAGAACCGGAAGTTTTCAAACCGGAACGCTTCCTACCAGAGAACAAGAATGACTTGACGAATTACACCTACATGCCATTTGGCTTGGGTCCCAGAAACTGTCTTGGTAAGGGGTCTTGCTATCTTTATCTTTGTTCAATTCTGAAGCCATTTGTATCTTTCTTGATATATGAAGATGCAAGAACTAAATGCACTATAAATCTGTTTAGGCTGTGATAAGGAATTTTATTTATAGAAAATTCTAGTGATTAGATTTTGAAGTGTATATCTGAATGTATAATATAAAGGTACAGTATACAAGAAGTTAATATACCCACATGATGTTTGTCTCAAGATAAACTATGTCAGTAAATGCCTATGGTGACTTGTTTCTTGGTCAAATTTCCTAGACTGGTGTGTTGCGTCTAAATATATGATATACATTAGTAGTACGTATTTAAGGAATGACAGGAACTTTTTAAATAGAGTTGGTTTTTATTATATAGTAACAAAAAAAAAAGAGTCGCCATTTTATAACTACAGTTTTCCAAGGAAAGGGTAAAGCTGTCATCTATCTCTCGTCTTACGTCTTGTAGTTTCTGAATTCAGCATCTAATTGACTTTTATTATTGCAAAGTAGTGATGCAACATGCATTTGGTGTGTAGCGCGGAAGTAAAATAGCGCACTCGAAATATATACATAAGAAAAGCATTGACCATTTTTACAGTATAGATTTTATATTGCGCATGGAATCCCCTGAAACTTGTATCATAGCATTGTAGTTACTATTTTCAAGTTGCCATTATAAACATTTTTGCTTCACTACTCCAGATTTGCACTGTTATTTTCACAAACCTGGAAATACAGTTATCACTCTACAGTAATTCCATTAAATTTTCCATTCTTCCTTCTATCTGAAATTTAAAGTATCAGGACCTTCATGAGAACATTAATGCTAATCATCCATATACGGTTCAAGATTATTTAGTTTTTAATTAATTGGTAAGGAGAGATTGGTTGTAATTTCTTTTCCTTTCTTGAAAATTTCTGGCTCCATCAACTGGGTCTGCACCTAGTCTGAGCAATGAAATATGTTTTGTTAGAATCCCTTTGAACGGAATTGTAATTATTCAATGCTAAATCTTAGTAGAAGATTTATGCTTTCTTTCTCCCATGAATAAACGTGTTTCCTAACTACCATCCAAACATTCCAGCTATGCGGTTTGCCCAAATGGAAGCGAAAGTGGCTCTGGCAAAGCTAGTCCTGGCAGCAGAGTTGACACTTGCTCCAGGTCATGAAGAATTGGTGTTGTCCACTGGATTTGCACTTCTGAAACCCCAGAAGGTTAATCTTGTTCTTAATCCGTTGAATGAAGAGTGATTGCCAACAGAATTTCCTCGAAGATGCAGATGTGACCTATTTGGAAAGTATGAAAGAAATTCATACATGTTTATATATATATATATATATATATATATATATATATATATATATATATATATATATATATATATATATATATATATATATATATATATATATATAATACAGTTTATACTGTTTATGCAGAGTTCTATACAAAGTATTCCCGTCATTATAAAAAGTTCAAACCAGTATGTGACACTTTCACATGTTCCACTAAATTCTCCTACCACCAAATTTATGTTATTTTTATTTCTCCATAGAATTCCTTACCGTGAAATACATTGCACCTACATAACCCGTTAGTCAGGTGTTGAAGGACGGTCACTGTAGTGGTGATTTATCCCAAATCTAGTTGGGATTAAATTGAAATGGTCTCGTCTGCAAACAAGAGTGAAGGTTAACATCTCCAGAGAAGCCATAGTTCTAGAAGACTCGTCCACTTGTGAGCTCATAGAAGTTCTCATGTCATAAATTCTATGACGTTTATTATTGCAAAGTAGTGATGCAACATGCAGTTGTTGTGTAGCGCTGAAGTAAAATAGCGCACTCGAAATATATACATAAGGAAAGCTTTGACCATTTTTACAGTATAGATTTTATATTGCGCATGGAATCCCCTGAAACTTGTATCATAGCATTGATGATAATTCCCAAATAGCAAAGCGTCTAAACTAATTGAAGACAAGACTAATTCAAGTGTAATATTAAATCTAGATTTAAGAGTAGAATGAGTAGTTAAACTAGGTCCAACAGAAAACCTTCCTGGGAGAAGTTTCGATTCAGCCGGTTTGTCCAAATACAAAAGAACCATAACCCCCAGAAGATGTAACCACTTCACTACCGAGGCCATAAACCTTGTGAACACGTGTAGTACTGTGCTAAATGAAGGCAAATTAAATGGTAAATCTATATGGAAGATGATTTGTTACTTACATGTGTAACCTGTGTCAGGAAGAGTAAGGTTATGGAGGTAAATAGAAAATGAAGATAGGTTGAAAGCAGCTGAGTATATTCAAAATAGGAAAGTTCCATCATTGTACTATGAATTGAAAACTAGAAGAGTTCTACAGGAACATGGAAGAATGTAAGTGGGAACATTCTTTACTTCTAAACTAAAACTAAAGACTCAAAAGGAGATAGGAGTCGATGAGACGTTGAAAAGCCATCTAAGTAACCATACAGTGCATCGCGTGAATTAAGTAATGTGTTGATGTGATGGCTGAGGTGTAAAGCTTTGGCCCTACTCATGATTTGTTTACCTAGAGATATGGACGTCGTAGGTGCGTCGTCTGTGTGAATACGTTATATTAAACTCTCTCTCTCTCTCTCTCTCTCTCTCTCTCTCTCTCTCTCTCTCTCTCTCTCTCTCTCTCTCTCTGTATAATGAAACAGCCATATTCATGAGTCCTGAAAGTATTAAGAAACATTTCGCAGATAGCCCTATTTCTGAAACTAAGTCTACAAGTTTTGACATGAACCCCCCTTAATTCTTTTTTAATATATGGAAAATCTGTCAAAGCTAACTACGCAAAATCATTGGTGTAATGGCACTATTAAAACCATTGAATGGTTTAGTAGGCCTAAATGGAATTATTCATACTATGTACTAACTAATTCCATATCCTAAAAATCTTCTGTAGTTATCTAATCTCTTAAGTGGGTGCTATTGTGATCTCATTCTTCAAACGCTCCACTGGACTTGAAGGAATACGAGATTTGTTTTTTTCTTTATTAAAAATTAGACTTGCAAAGTTGCAGTCCTTAATAGTGATGTCACTTCCATATCAACTACAGGCCGAATCACTCTATCAAATTCGTATCATTGTCGTTTTGGGATAAAAGTTAAATGTTAGACGGTGATATCTAGCCTGAAATTAGAACAATCCTCTGAAAGCATAATGGGCTGTTACCCCCGGTATGGTTAGGCGGTAATTTTCTAGCAGTGCATGTGTTTACGTAACCGGATATATATAGTCATACCAGGGTGATTTCGTATTGTTTAATCGTTGTTTGTTGTTTGTGCAATTGTTAGCGCAATGCTACGAGAATCAACTTGCCTTTATTCGGAAATGGTTCGGCTCCAATTATTACTATATTCTTTACAGTTTACGGACCATCTATAAGCATTTCATTTGAGGGAATTCCATGAAATAAGCAAATAATAGTCTACATGTAATTTTTTGCCAATGACCTTGATACGAGATAGTTTAATAGTGACTAGCAATGGCAATTCTTTGTGTAGGCTAATTGGAACACGCACATGAATATTCTCTCTCTCTCTCTCTCTCTCTCTCTCTCTCTCTCTCTCTCTCTCTCTCTCTCTCTCTCTCTCTCTCTCTCTCTCTTACTGTGTCATACGTCATAGTATATTGTAAATGTATATTTGTATTTAAAGATAAAAATATTCTTACACAGTTGTGACACTGGCAGAATCTTACTTTTAACTTAAACTTTACACACACACTCAGAGAGAGAGAGAGAGAGAGAGAGAGAGAGAGAGAGAGAGAGAGAGAGAGAGAGAGAGAGATGGCTTCAAATTGAACTGACTTCTGACTATTGCATCATATTTATGCTGTTAATTAAAAAGGGAGAATTTACGTAAATTGCGTCACTTTACAGTAAGGGCGATAAAAACTACCTTGCGGTAGAACAACCACTGGGAAGTATGTGGCAACTACGTCGACGGCTTTAACGTAGACAGTGAGTTGGCACAGTACAAATTAAACAATTTGCCCAGAGAGGCAGTGAAAACTAGTACGGAGTGTAACTACGTAGTTTGTAAACCTCTTGTCTTACGTAAAGAATTACTGCAAGTTGATACACTTACTTAATCAACGGGAAACGAAACGAGTAAGTAATATAATGTGTTATATTTTACTAGAAAGGTAAAAACTACTATACTTAAGTGTCCCACTTAGCAATGAAAAACATGGCATTCACTCAGAGAAGGGACTGGACACTTAAACGAGGTCAAGTTACTTTTGGGAGCTTGACATAACCACAAACACGTGAAGTATAACAATATGGGAACAGAACTGACAATTAATTTATCCGCCTGTTTATTTTTCCATAACGAATGTTTTGTGTTGAATAGACTGACATAAGTCATATAGTTTCTATATGACAGGTCTAGTTTACTGTTATTATTCATCTTAAAGGATTTATATTCTTTTAAATTAATTACTTCTCATGTAGTTTATTTATTTCCTTATAGACCTATTCGAGACTTTCCTCATTGTGCTATTTTAACCTGTTAAAGTCATTTGGGCTTATACCATCCTACTTTTCCAGCTAGTGTTTGGCTTAGCTGCCATCTTTTGTTTTACACTTATTTATTCGGTTCAAGCATAGCATATCCAATATATCGCCTTATATAACAGAGAGAGTGATTGAAATTTTTGTAACAGCAAGTCATTCGGCACCATTAGCAATTAGATTTTAGTTACCACAACTAGACATATTTAATAATGATATCTATATGATAATAATTTATAAACTCGAATACACTTTATTTTCTTTATAATTGACAATTCAAAGCATAGCAATTTGTATCCACCATCAGTATTTGTGATTACTTTATTTCCACATCGAAACTCTTGTTGTCTCGAATAGGCCTACGTGTTCAGAGTGTATTGTTGTTTTGTCTGTGTTATAGTTATCACAGAATGGCTCAATTCTCTCGTTAATTGTTATCGTAATAGTATACACAGACTGACATCAGTTTTAAACTTGCATTCCTTCTCAAAGATTCAGCAGTCAACCTAGCACTTGTATGTTGTGAAACTAGGCCACTTGCCTCCCCCACTATTTTTTTTTTTTTGACAAAAGGGTACCTGACACTTGCACGCATTCGTGGCACGCACTGGCACGCATTGATGCGCGAACTCGCGTGAACGAGCCGTGAAAATGTCGTGAACAGTGCGGGAACTCGCGTGCCAAAGCGTACCAATGCGTGCCCAGAACTTTGAAATGTTTAAAGTTTATGGCACGCATTGGCACGCACAAATTAGTCGTGAAATAGTCGTGAACGATGCGCCAACTGGAGTGAACTGGAGTGAACAGTGCGGGAACTGGCGTTATCTGGAGTGAACGATGCGGGAAGTGGCGTGAACTTTATAATGAAGAGAAACAAAAAAGGAAACGAATAAATTAATGAAAAGGAAAGAAAAATAAACCTAATAAATTTTTATATTTGCTGTTTTAATGTGAAAAAAAAAATATATCTTATTTCAAACTATTTCTATAACTTTATAATGAAGAGAAACAAAAAGGAAACGAACAAATTAATGAAAAGGAAAGAAAATTAAACCTAATAAATTTTTATATTTGCGGTTTTAATGTGAAAAAAAAATATATCTTATTTCAAACTATTTCTATAATTTTATTATGAAGAGAAACAAAAAGGAAACGAAAAAATTAATGAAATGGAAAAAAAATAAACCTAACAAATTTTTATATTTGCTGTTTGAATGTAAAAATAAAATGATGTCTTATTTCAAACTATTTCTATAACTTTATAATGAAGAGAAACAAAAAGGAAACGAAAAAATTAATGAAAAGGAAAGAAAAATATAAACCTAATAATTGTTTATATTTGCTGGTTGAATGTAAAAATGAAATGATGTCTTATTTCATGCACACACTTATTTTCCTCTATTACCAACCAAGACCCAAAACTTTTGTTTTAAATAAAAATGAACTGAAAAATAAACCCAAGAAATTTTTAAGTTTGCTGTTTGAATGTATAAATAAAATTATGTTTTATTTCATCAACATACTTATTCTTCTTTATTACCTTAAAATGAAGAGCAAAACAAATTTTTTCTGTTTGCTGTTTTAATGTAAAAATAAAATGATTTCTTATTTCAACACACTTTTTTCTCTATTACCTTAAAATCAACCGCCTAAAAACTTTTCATGTTTGCTGCTTTTAATGTTAAAATAAAATGCTTTCTTAATACTTGTACATATTTTATGTCTGCTATTTATATGTAAATCAAATGCTTTCTTATTGAAACAAAAATAAAGGGCAACAAAAAATACAAACGAAAAAGATACGTTTCTTCTCCTCAATGACAGAAAGCATTGTTGTCTCTTCCGAAGCCAATCCAAGAATGTCCTCGGGTTGGAGAAGCCCCGTTTTTATATGGAGTGGTCAATTCATGAACTGGCGTGAACTGGCGTGAACGATGCGGAAACGATGCGGAATGATGAGCGAACTCGCGTGAACGTGTCGTGAACTTCTCGTGAACTACGCGTGCCAATTCGTGCCATCGCGTGAACGTCGCGTGAACGATGCGCAAACTGGAGTGAACTGGTCGTGAACAGTGCGGGAAAAACACCAGTGCGTGCCACAATGCGTGCCAGTGCGTGGCAAAAATGCGCGCAAGTGTCAGGTAGGCTTTACTAAAATCACGATGAATTTGTAAAGACTGACGTAGGCTGTCCTAAAGGGTTTCATAGCCATACCACCAAGCTAGATGATTGAATGTCCATTCCACCCCAAAATATTTAAGTTACCTTTCAATTGTAAATTCATATCTCCAAAACAAATTTTACCTTCTGTCGCTTTTATTATTATTATTATTATTATTATTATTATTATTATTATTATTATTATTATCATTACTTGCTAGGCTACAACCCTAGTTGGAAAAGTAGGGTGCTATAAGCCTAGGGGCTCCAACAGGAAAAATAGCCCAGTGAGGAAAGGAAACAAGAAAAAATAAAACATTTCAAGAAATGTACCAACATTAAAACAAATATTTCCTATATAAACTATAAAAACTTTAACAAAAGAGCAAGAGAAATAAGATAGTGTGCCCGAGTGTTCCCTCAAGCAAGAGAACTCTAACCCAAGACAGTGAAAGACCATGATACAGTGGCTATGGCACTACCCAGCACTAGAGAACAATGGTTTGATTTTGGAGTATCCTTCTCCTAGAAGAGCTGCTTACCATAGCTAAAGAGTCTCTTCTACCCTTATTATTATTATTATCATTATTATTATTATTATTATTATTATTATTAGCCAAGCTACAACCTTTGATGGAAAAGCAAGATACTATAAGCCCAAGGGCTCCAACAGAGAAAAATAGCCCAGTGAGGAAAGGAAATAAATAAACGATGAGAAAAAATTAACTATAAATTATTTCAAAAATAGTAACATCATCAAAACAGATATGTCATATATAAACCATAAAAAGACTTATGTCAGCCTGTTCAACATAAAAATGTTTGCTCCAACTTTAAACTTTTGAAGTTCTACTGATTCAAATACCCGATTAGGAAGATTATTCCACAACTTGGTCACAGCTGGAATAAAACTAATAGAATACTGTGTAGTATTGAGCCTTGTGATGGAGAAGGCCTGACTATTAGAATTAAGTATTATAAACAGGATTTAACTGTCCAGGAAGATCTGAATGTAAAGGATGGTCAGAGTTATGAAAAATCTTATGCAACATGCATAATGAACTAATTGAACGACGGTGCTAAAGATTAATATCTAGGTCAGGAATAAGAAATTTAGTAGACCATAAGTTTCTGTCCAACAAATTAAGATGAGAATCAGCAGCTGAAGACTAGACAGGAGAATAATACTCGAAACAAGGTAGAGTGAAAGAATTAAAACACTTCTTCAGAATAGATTGATCACCAAAAATCTTAAAAAAACTTTCTCAATGAGCCAATTTTTTCTGTAATTGAAGAAGACACAGACCCAATGTGTTTCTCAAAAGTAAAATTGCTGACGAGAATCACATCTAAAATTTCAAGTCATACAAAAGAAAAGAAACATTATCAATGCTGAGATCCGGATGTTGAGGAGCCACTGTCCATGACCTACTTACAATCATACTTTGGGTTTTGTTAGGATTCAACTTCATACCCCATAATTTGCACAATGCGCTAATTTTAACTAGATCTTTATTAAGGGCTTCAGCAACCCCAGATCTACATTCAGGAGATGTAATTGATGCAAAGAGTAGCACCATCTGCATATGCAATAAGCTTGTTTTTTAGGCCAAACCACATGTCATTTGTATATAGTATAAAAAGTAATGGGCCAGGAACACTACCCTGTGGAACACCAGATATCACATTCCTATACTCGCTATGGTAACCACCAACAACAACTCTTTGAGATCTATTGCTTAAAAATTTAATAATAATGCTAAGAAACAACCCACCCACTCCCAACTGTTTGAGTTTGACAATAAGGGCCTCATGATTAACACGGTCAAAGGCAGCACTAAAATCAAGGCCAATCATACGAACTTCCTGACCACAATCAAGGGATTTCTTTACAGCATTGGAGGAAAGTGGCCACTGGACAATTACAGTGTAGCAGTTAACCCCGTGGGTGAAGAAAAATTGATTGGTAATCTCAGTGTTATCAGGTGTAAGAGGACAGCGGAGAATCTGTAAAGAATAGTCCAGACTATTTGGTGTATGTGTAGGTCAAAGGAAAATGAACCGTAACGAGAGAGAAGGATCCATTGGGAGGTATTCATAAAAATGAAGGATATCGTTGTAAGCATAAGGTAGAAGTACAAGGTAATTCTCTGAAGCAAAAGGTAGAAGTATAAGCAAATCTTTCTTTCTATATTCATAATGATTACCTTTCACTTGCGAGGATATCCTCCAAGCAGAAGTTAAAGGTTGACTCGTGTTTCGGGAGCGCTTAGTTACATGTTGGAACTTGTAAGATTTCATTTGTGCTGTCAAGTTAAGAAAGAGTTTAGTATTTATATTATGTATTTAATGCGCTGATTTTACTTGTATTCAATTAAGTTTACGCATCAGAAAGAACACAGACGCCGCCGCGCCTTCCCCAAAGCCTCGCTGGCGACATCTATCCCCCACCCCTTGCATTAGAAGTTCATTGACCTCTTTTTAGCTCCCCCACCCCTTGCATTAAAAGTTCATTGACCTCTTTTTAGCTCCCCCACCCCTTGCATTAGAAGTTCATTGACCTCTTTTTAGCTCCCACACCCCTTGCATTAGAAGTTCTTTGACCTCTTTTTAGCTCCCACACCCCTTGCATTAAAAGTTCTTTGACCTCTTTTTAGCTTCCCCACCCCTTGCATTAGAAGTTATTTGACCTCTTTAGGCTCCTCCACCCCTTGCATTAGAAGTTCTTTGACCTCTTTTTAGCTCCCACACCCCTTGCATTAGAAGTTCTTTGACCTCTTTTTAGCTCCCCCACCCCTTGCATTAAAAGTTCATTGACCTCTTTTTAGCTCCCACACCCCTTGCATTAGAAGTTCTTTGACCTCTTTTTAGCTCCCCCACCCCTTGCAATAGAAGTTCTTTGACCTCTTTTTAGCTCCCCCACCCCTTGCATTACAAGTTCATTGACCTCTTTTTAGCTCCCACACCCCTTGCATTAGAAGTTCTTTGACCTCTTTTTAGCTCCCCCACCCCTTGCATTAGAAGTTCTTTGCCCTCTTTTTAGCTCCCACACCCCTTGCATTAGAAGTTTTTTTTACCTTATTTTAGCTTCCCCATCCCTTGCATTAGAAGTTCTTTGACCTCTTTTTACCTCCCACACCCCTTGCATTAGAAGTTCTTTAACCTCTTTTTAGCTCCACCACCCCTTGCATTAGAAGTTCTTTGACCTCTTTTTAGTTCCCCCACCCCTTGCATTAGAAGTTCTTTGACCTCTTTTTAGCTCCCTCACCCCTTGCATTAGAAGTTCTTTGACCTCTTTTTAGCTCCCCCACCCCTTGCATTAGAAGTTCTTTGACCTCTTTTTAGCTCCCCCACCCCTTGCATTAAAAGTTCATTGACCTCTTTTTAGCTCCCCCACCCCTTGCATTAGAAGTTCATTGACCTCTTTTTAGCTCCCACACCCCTTGCATTAAAAGTTCTTTGACCTCTTTTTAGCTCCCACACCCCTTGCATTAGAAGTTCTTTGACCTCTTTTTAGCTTCCCCACCCCTTGCATTAGAAGTTCTTTGACCTCTTTAGGCTCCTCCACCCCTTGCATTGGAAGTTCTTTGACCTCTTTTTAGCTCCCACACCCCTTGCATTAGAAGTTCTTTGACCTCTTTTTAGCTCCCCCACCCCTTGCATTAAAAGTTCTTTGACCTCTTTTTAGCTCCCCCACCCCTTGCATTAGAAGTTCTTTGACCTCTTTTTAGCTCCCTCACCCCTTGCATTACAAGTTCTTTGACCTCTTTTTAGCTCCCACACCCCTTGCATTAGAAGTTCTTTGACCTCTTTTTAGCTCCCACACCCCTTGCATTAGAAGTTTTTTTACCTTATTTTAGCTTCCCCATCCCTTGCATTAGAAGTTCTTTGACCTCTTTTTAGCTCCCACACCCCTTGCATTAAAAGTTCTTTGACCTCTTTTTAGCTCCACCACCCCTTGCATTAGAAGTTCTTTGACCTCTTTTTAGTTCCCCCACCCCTTGCATTAGAAGTTCTTTGACCTCTTTTTAGCTCCCCCACCCCTTACATTAGAAGTTTTTTGACATCTTTTTAGCTCCCACACCTCTAGCATTAGAAGTTCTTTGACCTCTTTTTAGCTCCCACACCCCTTGCATTAGAAGTTCTTTAACCTTATTTTAGCTCCCCTACCCCTTGCATTAGAAGTTCTTTTACCTCTTTTTAGCTCCCCCACCCCTTGCATTAGAAGTTCTTTGACCTCTTTTTAGCTCCCACACCCCTTGCATTAGAAGTTCTTTGACCTCTTTTTAGCTCCCACACCCCTTGCATTAGAAGTTCTTTGACCTCTTTCTAGCTCCCACACCCCTTGCATTAGAAGTTCTTTGACCTCTTTTTGCTCCCACACCCCTTGCATTAGAAGTTCTTTGCCTCTATTTAGCTTCCGCATCCCTTGCATTAGAAGTTCTATGACCTCTTTTTAGCTCCTCCACCCCTTGCATTAGAAGTTCTTTGACCTCTTTTTAGCTCCCACACCCCTTGCATTAGAAGTTCTTTAACCTCTTTTTAGCTCCACCACCCCTTGCATTAGAAGTTCTTTGACCTCTTTTTAGTTCCCCCACCCCTTGCATTAGAAGTTCTTTAACCTCTTTTTAGCTCCACCACCCCTTGCATTAGAAGTTCTTTGACCTCTTTTTAGTTCCCCCACCCCTTGCATTAGAAGTTCTTTGACCTCTTTTTAGCTCCCTCACCCCTTGCATTAGAAGTTCTTTGACCTCTTTTTAGCTCCCCCACCCCTTGCATTAGAAGTTCTTTGACCTCTTTTTAGCTCCCCCACCCCTTGCATTAAAAGTTCATTGACCTCTTTTTAGCTCCCCCACCCCTTGCATTAGAAGTTCATTGACCTCTTTTTAGCTCCCACACCCCTTGCATTAAAAGTTCTTTGACCTCTTTTTAGCTCCCACACCCCTTGCATTAGAAGTTCTTTGACCTCTTTTTAGCTTCCCCACCCCTTGCATTAGAAGTTCTTTGACCTCTTTAGGCTCCTCCACCCCTTGCATTGGAAGTTCTTTGACCTCTTTTTAGCTCCCACACCCCTTGCATTAGAAGTTCTTTGACCTCTTTTTAGCTCCCCCACCCCTTGCATTAAAAGTTCTTTGACCTCTTTTTAGCTCCCCCACCCCTTGCATTAGAAGTTCTTTGACCTCTTTTTAGCTCCCTCACCCCTTGCATTACAAGTTCTTTGACCTCTTTTTAGCTCCCACACCCCTTGCATTAGAAGTTCTTTGACCTCTTTTTAGCTCCCACACCCCTTGCATTAGAAGTTTTTTTACCTTATTTTAGCTTCCCCATCCCTTGCATTAGAAGTTCTTTGACCTCTTTTTAGCTCCCACACCCCTTGCATTAAAAGTTCTTTGACCTCTTTTTAGCTCCACCACCCCTTGCATTAGAAGTTCTTTGACCTCTTTTTAGTTCCCCCACCCCTTGCATTAGAAGTTCTTTGACCTCTTTTTAGCTCCCCCACCCCTTACATTAGAAGTTTTTTGACATCTTTTTAGCTCCCACACCTCTAGCATTAGAAGTTCTTTGACCTCTTTTTAGCTCCCACACCCCTTGCATTAGAAGTTCTTTAACCTTATTTTAGCTCCCCTACCCCTTGCATTAGAAGTTCTTTTACCTCTTTTTAGCTCCCCCACCCCTTGCATTAGAAGTTCTTTGACCTCTTTTTAGCTCCCACACCCCTTGCATTAGAAGTTCTTTGACCTCTTTTTAGCTCCCACACCCCTTGCATTAGAAGTTCTTTGACCTCTTTCTAGCTCCCACACCCCTTGCATTAGAAGTTCTTTGACCTCTTTTTGCTCCCACACCCCTTGCATTAGAAGTTCTTTGCCTCTATTTAGCTTCCGCATCCCTTGCATTAGAAGTTCTATGACCTCTTTTTAGCTCCTCCACCCCTTGCATTAGAAGTTCTTTGACCTCTTTTTAGCTCCCCCACCCCTTGCATTAGAAGTTCTTTGACCTCTTTTTAGCTCCCCACCCCTTGCAGTAAAAGTTCTTTGACCTCTTTTTAGCTCCCACACCCCCTTGCATTAGAAGTTCTTTGTCCTCTTTTTAGCTCCCCACCCCTTGCAATAGAAGTTCTTTGACCTCTTTTTAGCTCCCACACCCCCTTGCATTAGAAGTTCTTTGCCCTCTTTTTAGCTCCCTCACCCCTTGCATTACAAGTTCTTTGACATCTTTTTAGCTCCCACACCCCCTTGCATTACAAGTTCTTTGACCTCTTTTTAGCTCCCCACCCCTTGCAATAGAAGTTCTTTGACCTCTTTTTAGCTCCCACACCCCCTTGCATTAGAAGTTCTTTGACCTTATTTTAGCTTCCCAATCCCTTGCATTAGAAGTTCTTTGACCTTATTTTAGCTTCCCCATCCCTTGCATTAGAAGTTCTTTGACCTCTTTTTAGCTCCCCCACCCCTTGTATTAGAAGTTCTTTGACCTCTTTTTAGCTCCCACACCCCTTTCATTAGAAGTTCTTTGACCTCATTTTAGCTCCCCACCCCTTGCATTAGAAGTTCTTTGACCTCTTTTTAGCTCCCCACCCCTTGCAATAGAAGTTCTTTGACCTCTTTTTAGCTCCCACACCCCTTTCATTAGAAGTTCTTTGACCTCATTTTAGCTCCCCACCCCTTGCATTAGAAGTTCTTTGACCTCTTTGTAGCTCCCCCACCCCTTGCATTAGAAGTTCTTTGACCTCATTTTAGCTCCCCCACCCCTTGCATTAAAAGTTCTTTGCCCTCTTTCTAGCTCCCACACCCCTTGCATTACAAGTTCTTTGACCTGTTTTAGGTCCCCCACCCCATGCATTAGAAGTTCTTTGACTTCTTTTTAGCTCCCACACCCCTTGCATTAGAAGTTCTTTGACCTCTTTTTAGCTCCCACACCCCTTGCATTAGAAGTTCTTTGACCTCTTTTTAACTCCCACACCCCTTGCATTACAAGTTCTTTGACCTCTTTTCAGCTCCCACACCCCTTGCATTAGAAGTTCTTTGACCTCTTTTTAGCTCCCCCACCCTTTGCATTAGAAGTCCTTTGCCCTCTTTTTAGCTCCCACACCCCTTGCATTACAAGTTCTTTGACCTGTTTTTAGCTCCCCC
>NC_090736.1:66144208-66219208 GCF_036898095.1 Palaemon carinicauda | reverse complement strand
AGAAGGGCACTCCAAAATCAAACCATTGTTCTCTAGTCTCGGCTAGTGCTATAGCCCCTTGGGTTAGAGTTCTCTTGGTTGATGGTATACTGGGGCACACTATTCTATCTTATTTCTCCTCTTCCTGTTTGTTATTTTTTTTTTACAGTTTATACTTTGAAGACCTAATTTAATGTTGTAATGTTGTTACTGTAATTAGAATATTTCAATTGTCCATTACTTCTCTTTTAGTTTATTTGCTTTCTTGTTTTCTTTCCTTACTGGTCTTTTTTCCCCTGTTGGAGCCCTCGGGCTTAGAGCATCCTACTTTTCAAACTAGGGTTGTAGCTTAGCTTGTAATTATATATATATATATATATATATATATATATATATATATATATATATATATATATATATATATATATATATATGCACAGTTTATATAGTGTGTGTGAAGTATATGTATATAGGCCTATATATATATATATATATATATATATATATATATATATATATATATATATATATATATGTATGTATATATATAATATATATATATATAAATATATATATACATATATATATATATATATATATATATATATATATATATACATACACAGTTTACATAGCGTGTGTGATATATATATATATATATATATATATATATATATATATATACATATATATATATATATATATATATATATATATATATATATATATATATATATACATATATATATATATATACATATATATATATATATACTGTATATATATAAATATATATATATATATATATATATATATATATATATATATATATATATATATATATGTAAATATATATATATATATATATATATATATATATATATATATATATATATATATAAATATTTATATACATGTATATATATATATATATATATATATATATATATATATATAGAGAGAGAGAGAGAGAGAGAGAGAGAGAGAGAGAGAGAGAGAGAGAGAGAGAGAGAGAGAGAGAGAGAGAGAGAGAGTATGGGCAAGCAAATAAAGCTGGACGCAGTTACTGGTTTGTTGAAAACACGATTAATAAAAAAATATTTTAAAGTTGTTCAATAGGGATAATCATACAATAGACTGGTTACTAAAATACACCAAGAAGCACAAAGTAAATACAAAATTTACCAAAATAATATATAAGGGCGAAAGGAAATGAGTTATCCTTATCCCGCTCAGACTCACTGCTCTGAATAAAAGATCGAAAAATGGGGGACAACGTCTGAAGATTACTTATTGACCGTTGGCCATGAAGTGCTAAAGGTCATCTTTATGACAAGTCGAGACACTGAATTTGGATTAAATGTGCGCAGAAAATGTTCTGTTCTGAAGGAAGGACTTGATTTTATTCTTGCGCAGCAGTCGGCCTACGTGTTCTTAAGATCAAGAATTATAGGTGGTAGCTTGACCAAGGACCCAGCGACCGGTTGAGATACTACCGCTGGAGAGTTATTGGGACCTTTGGCGGGCCAGATCGTATTACTGTACATTGTATCCCTCTCTGGTTACGGCCCATTCTTCCTTTATGTATATATATACACACACACACACACCGAATAGTCTGGCCTATTCTTTCCTCATTCTCCTTTGTCCTTATAGCCTACACCTGACAACACTGAGATAACCAAAAATTCTTCTTCGCTCAAGGAGTTAGCTACAGCACTGTAATTGTTCATTATATTCTCTTTATTGTTTATATATTACAGAAATATTTTAACGTTGTTTGTGACCTTAAGATGTTTTATATAGTTATTTATTACTTCTATTGTCCAATGTATATTATTTATTTCCTTTTCTCACTGAGCAACTCTCCTTCATGAAGCCCTAGGATTTATAGTATCCTTTTCCAACTAGGGTTTTGACTTGGATAATAATAATAATAATAATAATAATAATAATAATAATAATAATAATTATTATTATTATTATTATTATTATTATTATTATTATTATTATTATTATTATTATTATTATTATTATTAAAACAATATTTGCGTCATCTTGTTACCATATCGCTGTACAATCACTCATATAATTTGATGGATGTCCGGGTGTTTGAGAGATTTCCATTTCACCCCTTTCTGGACGACAGGTGTCTGGGATTGCGAGACCAGTCGAATATTGAACTACCTAACTCTGCTGTAGTAATTGTTAACTTTTACGAGTATGTTATTGATCTGTGTTTTTTTTTTCCACGTAGATATATATTACAGAGGTTCTGTTCTTTCCTTCTCTTCGGCCCTGTTGTTTTTCTCTCGCCTTTCTACTTGTAGTCAGGGTGAATTAAAAGGGATGATGGATCAGTCCAGAAATAATTAGCAACAAGAAGTATTTCATGACAGTGGATGGAGAATTTTGTAGCATACCATAAAAAAAAACCTCTCTCTGGATCTTAATTTTTTTTTCCAAAGACTCATTAAAAAAAATGCTAAGATGTATGATTTTCCCTTTTTCAAAATTGTATTAAATGGGCACTGCTAGTCTTTTGTTATAAAGCTTGACTCTCTGAAAAGGATTGTTCATTAAACTATTCCATTGGAAGCCTAATTTGATTTGCACAGGCTCACATTGTTAGCAGTTGTCTGTGTCATTTAGACCATTATGCCAAATGCTAGGATCATTGAGGGTCATTCCACACTACTTACACCTACCCTAGAAATAATTTTTTATATCCTGAAATTCAATTATCTAACGTGGCGTTAGATAATTGAATTTCAGGATATCAAAAATTATTTCAATGGGACTTGAACCCGGTTGTGCCAAGCAGTACACAGAAATTAAATCCCATTGTTAGTAATATTGATAGTAATGGCGAAGGACTTTGCGGGCATGGTGAAATGATGTATTTTTGGGGATTAATTTAATACACTAAACATGTCAGAGTCAAGCTCTTGGGAGGAATGTAATGTATTGGCTTAGGATTGGCCATAGTCGGCCAAAGCACAAATATCTTTTCCTTTTTTTCTTCTTTTGAGCGATATTCATGCACAGTTTAAAAGTACTTCAAGTTTTGCTTATTACAAGTTTTACTTCTTTGCTTGCTTTATCATTCAGTTGAATTTATAGCTATTATTATTATTATTATTATTATTATTATTATTATTATTATTATTATTATTATTATTATTATTATTGCAGTTGTTGTTGTCAATTACTTATCTTTTCAAAGTATTTGGTATCAATTTTCACCAACAGATTTCAGTTATGTTTAATTAATGATAACTTTCATTCATCCTCTTTTTTTTCAAATACTTTGGTAATCATTATTTGATGCTTCTACTGATAGTGGAGAAGATATCAGAAAATTTTCCGAAGAATCTTCCATTTCCGGAACCAGACACCAAAATCAGCACACAGACTCGTCGGGGATTGCTCTTTTTAATAAAAAGGATGCTATTGAATTTACAGAAATATTGCATTTCGCAATAAGATCGCAAAGACTTCCCTTATCCCGAATGCTCTTGATGTCAAATCATACATTTTTTTTTTACTGCGTAGAATCCGAATTTAGAAATATGTACTTACCCATTTCCTATATAAGCTACAAAATCTTTAACAAAACAAGAGGAAGAGAAACTAGATAGAACAGTGTGCCCGAGTGTACCCTCAAGCAAGAGAACTCTAACCCAAGACAGTGGAAGACCATGGTACAGAGGCTATGGCACTACCCAAAACTAGAGAACAATGGTTTGATTTTGGAGTGTCCTTCTCCTAGAAGAGCTGCTTACCATAGCTAAAGAGTCTCTTCTACCCCTACCAAGAGGAAAGTAGCCACTGAACAATTACATTGCAGTATTTAACCCCTTGGATGAAGAAGAATTATTTGGTAATCTCAGTGTTGTCAGGTGTATGAAGTCAGGGGAGAATCTGTAAAGAATAGGCCAGACTATTCGGTGTCTGTGTGGGCAAAGGGAAAGTAAACCGTAACCAGAGAGAAGGATCCAATATAGTACTGTCTGGCCAGTCAAAGTACTCCATAACTCTCTAGCGGTAGTATCTCAACGGGTGGCTGGTGCCCTGGCCAACCTACTACCTACCTACCTATATATATATATATATATATATATATATATATATATATATATATATATATATATATATATATATATATATATATATATATATATATATACATATATATATATATATATATATATATATATATATATATATATATATATATATATATATATATAGTTTGCCTAAGTATATTATACATAGAAAATAATGGTTTCATTTGAAAAATGAAATTATTTATTACCTGGTTCTTTAATATCTTTAGACATTTTCGTCTTTTGAGATTTACTGAGGATTTAGTTAGACCCAACTTGTGAAGGTTTAAATGCTGTTTGCCCCCTCCTTGCCTTATTGTTATATGGGACTTGAAGTTGACACTTCTGATTTTATAATTCTTATGAAGCCTATAGGCCTAGAATTAAAATGAAGAAGAAACTGTGGAGAAATTTCACAAATCGTAACTTTATGCCCAGATAGACACTTTTCATAGATGACAAGATTTGATGCAAATATTTAGTGTTGCTACCTGACATACAGCCATACCCTAGTAGCCTATGTGTTAAAGACAAGACGACAGAGCCATATTATTATTATTATTATTATTATTATTATTATTATTATTATTATTATTATTATTATTATTACTGTTGTTGTTGTTGTTATTCGAGATACGTTGTTATTGTAGAATCTGCCCATTATAGGTGTGGGGGAATATATTATAGCTTTCCCTTCGTAAATTAAAGTTGGATAATATAGGTAGATTTAATTGTATTTCTGGTACCGAAGATAACACACCACTTCGCTTATTTACTTATTCACTTATCATTATTGCTTCTCCCTTAATATACTCCTCAAGAGATTAGACCATATAGGCAGCGTTGACTGTTACCTAAGCTTTGGCTTGAAATAATTTATTGCAAGTTTCGAAACCACGACCCTAACTACCTTTTGCTTCATACACAAAACGACATAAGCAAAATCAAGTAATAACTTTGAATTGATAACCCAAATGCATAGATGGTTATTGTTATTAGACAACAGGACTAAGCTTAGATTATTTTCCCTCTTGAAGCCCTCTTTCCCACTCCGACTATCTACAGACACAGTTCCAGGAATAGTCTCACGAATCAAGGTGTTCAGAGGGATTCGTGTTTCATTAATGTATTACTTTTTGTTAGATCTTAAACTAGGCAGGATCAAGAAATGACAGTCAACGTTGTTTCTTATCTTCATTGCAACTGACGCTGCTGCATCATGCACAGCGGAAGGAAATACAGATAGCCCGTGACGTACACAATGACGTCACTTATGTGGGCGGAGCTTAGGCGCTGCAAGCAGCCTCATCTTACACTGATCTTACATCTCCCTCCCAAAATATTACGAGGGTAATATTTTCAAAACTTATAAATGACAATATCAAAAACAGATATGATAAACAAAATTCTATACTCTCTTAATGTAAAACATCAGACATATAAGGTAAATCATAATCGTAATAATTAATGGTAACGTTCAGATGGGATAGATAGAGAGAGAGAGAGAGAGAGAGAGAGAGAGAGAGAGAGAGAGAGAGAGAGAGAGAGAGAGAGAGAGAGAGATAACAACATCGACAGCATTAACGTAACCTCAATGAAACAATAATTACATCAGCATTGTAAGATGTGCACTAAAATTGAGTCGTGATTGCAACACCAACCTAACTTAAAATTTCCTACAAAATATAATTTTGTAAATGAAATCAATGCACGTCTAAGTGCAGTAAAATTAAACAGAATTTTTCATTTTATAAATGCAAGATCAAAGCAGAAATAATTAAACATAATCGTTCATCCAGGCAGGGACCTCTCTCTTCCTTGGAGGCCGTACCTCTGGCGCTGATGGGGGAAACTTAGGCTCATGACCCACTTCGTCGTCGGTAGGAGTGGCTCCTCTTGTCTCATTGACGGGCAGTTCAGTGACCTTGAGGTGTCTTCTGTTCCTTATGGACGGACGCCCACTACCATCTAGTCTCACCATGTACTGTCTATGAGGTCGTTGCTCGACTATGATTCCCAGCCTGTCCCAGGCCTTGGTCATCTGGTTCTGAATCCTAACGTGAGTGCCTGGCTGTAAGGGCGTTAGCCTCCTGTCGCTGCCGCTTTCGATTATCTTCTCATTTTTCTCTGCTACTTGAAGTTCTCTTTTTCTAATGGATTTTCTCCAATGTTGGTCTATCATATAGTTGAGTTTTGCAGTCGGTACACCATCCCGTAACTGTCTCCCAGTTGCCAGTTGCGCCGGAGATTTATTTATACCTCTTAAAGGCGTGTTCAGGTATTGTAGCATGGCCAATGATACCTTGTCGTTATCGAGGCTTCCAGTCCCACTGATACTTGTTCTAATTATCCTTTTCGCGGACTTAACCGCGGCCTCGGCTCTCCCATTTGACTGCGGATAGTGGGCCGATGATAAGCGTATGTCAACTCTCCATCTCCTGTAGAAGGTCATCATCTCTTCACTCACCAGGTTGGTGCCGCCGTCGGTAGACAATTGTTCGGGTGCTCCCCATCGAGTGAAGTAATGCCTAAGTTTTGTCATGACCTTTGCAGACGAGGTGCCATTGGGGAAGTGGGCTATTTCTAGCCAGCCTGTAAGCCTGTCACAATATGCCATATACATGCGTCCTTCGAGCTGAAACAGGTCCATGACAGTCTGTTGGAACGGATACTCTGGGGCAGGGGTCATTTTCATGACTTCGGCAGGAAGTGATGGTGCGTGGGCGTCGCACGATGTACATCGTGAACGATGATGCTGGAGGTCACCCTCGATGCCTGGCCAATAGACCGAATGTCTCGCTCTCCTCAACATTGTATCTAGGCCTTGATGTCCAGCATGGAGGTTGGCGGTTATCTGGTGACGGAGCCCTTCGGGAATGACAAGGCGGATGCAGTTGTCGTTGAAACAGTATGTGACCAGGTTACCAGATATAGAGAGACGTTCTCTGATGCCGTAGAAGGGCCTCAAACATGCAATTTCTTGAGATTTCTTCGGGTTCCAATCCCCTGCATTCACTCGAGCGACTAGCAGCTGATATGCTGGGTCGTCCAGGGCTGCCTCTTCAACAGTTTTCTCGTCTATAGTGCACTGCTCCTGTAGGTTTTCTGCGATTGCTGACACCATGGCAATCGTTAATTCTTCGTTGAAGCTCGCATCCTGTCCATCTGGCGTCGTCCTCAGGGTAGGAAAACGAGAGAGAAAGTCAGCAGCATGATTTCTCTTGCCTGGTAGATATTTAACATTGAAATTATACAATAATGTTTTCTCCTTTAATCTAAACAGTCTGGGGTTGGTAATGTCGCCGAGACTCCTATTGCCTAGTAACTTGACTAAGGGGCGGTGGTCCGTGACAATGGTTAAGTTCGGGCAGCCCAATAAGAACAACCTTGCCTTTTTTAAGCACCAAGCCACTGCAAGGGCTTCCCCCTCCACAGCTGCATACCCAGACTCGGCGGGCGAGAGGAACCGACTGCCACAAAGTGCTATTCTCCAACCATCTCTACAACAGAAGGGGGTTTCGACGGAGGTGCAACTGCAATATTGTTGGAGGATGACGAAGCCCACCCCCTCCTTACTCCAGTCAGTGACTGCAACAGTCGGCCGCAGCTTATCGTAGTAGGTGAGGCCGTCCTTGGCCAACTTGCAGACGATGTCTTGCACTTGACGAAACTTTTCCTGAAGGTACTCATCCCAATAAACCTGTTTGCCCGAGGGCTTCTTCAGCAGGTCTCTAAAGTGGGTCATGATGGGCGCCGTTGTCAGGAAGGGGGCCAGCTGATTGACAAAACCATACCATGACCTGATGTCGGATATTGTGGGCTTTTGGGGCATAGAAAAACGTTTTATGGCAGATAAATAATCTTCTGAAGGCTTGTAGGAGTCCCAACCGACGTCGAATCCGACAAATTCCACTTCTTTCTTGCAAAACTTGAATTTTTCTGGTTTCAAAGTGATGCCCTTGTATGCACAGACAGTAAGGAAGTCGTACACATGCCAAAAGGCGCTTTCTACGCTCGAATCGTACAGAAGTGTATCGTCCACACACTTAAACTTCCTGGGTACTTCTTCAATGGCATCATCGAAACGGCGTGTATATGCGTCGGAGGCAGAACAATGTCCCATTGGTGTCCTTCGGTATTGGTACCTACCCCAAGGTGTAATGAATGTGGTTAGGGGTATGCTCTCCTTGTCCAGTTCTACCTGGTGAAATCCCCAATAGGCGTCGGCCACAGTCTTGTATGAGCAAAGGGGAATGCTGGATACCATATCGAAGGGCGTAGGGGTATGGTGCGTCTCCCTTCTACAACTTGCATTAAGTTTTTGGTAGTCGACCGTACGTCTGGGTTGCCCCGTTTTCTTTGCCACGACCACCATACGTGAACACCATTCCGTGGGCTCTCCAGGGGGAGCTCTTTGTAGGACCCCTCTCTTGACGTCCTCCTCCAACTGGGCTTTCACCTCCTTTTCCCAGTGCTTAGGTACCGACGCAGGTGTGTGGCATGCGTAAGGAACTGCGTCAGGTAATAAGTGAATACGGTGGGGTTCCCCATCCATTACCGGGAGGGGTTCTCTCTCGGTGTTGAAAGTCGTACTTGAAAAATGGGCTAATAACCAGTTTTCTAATCTGGCAATATTCTCCTCACTAGGGGGAAATGGAATGGCCGACGGTCTCACGGGTTGATCAGTTGCTTCCGCTAATGTAAGGGTTGTACTAGCTGCTGCGGGGGCAGAGTCCGTGAAGGGAGCGTGGTTAGGAAACGTTTCTGGCACAAGACCAAGTTTCTTGCAAGCATCCAGGGATAAATAAAAATCAATGGAGGACTTTACGAAGTATACTTCCTGAGTTGTATGCCTCCCCTTGTATTCTATGGTGCAAGAGGTTGAACCTAAACACTTCAGATGCAGGTTGGCGAAGTCTCGCAATCCTCCCTTTAACCTCAGCTTAGCTGGTTTTATGTTCAACATCGCAAGAATAGCGGGTCCTGCAACACAAACCTGGGCACCAGTGTCCGGCACCGCTCGGACGCAGGACCACTCTCCCAAGTTGGCCAAGCATACATCAACACGAATAGTGGGTTGTGGGGAGGGCCCATTCCGCAACCTTGCCTCTGCCGCCACGACTACTGCAATCACTGCACCCGCTATGTCCGACTCCTCGGCCAGACCACTAACGTTATTCCTGACACTCCGCCCTCTGCAACACTTCTTCAGGTGACCGGTTTTACCGCACCCGTAACATGTCGTTCTTCTTGCGGGACATGAAGAATACCCAGGGCTATGACGAGTACCACAATTACCACAAAGACGCAATTGTACTTTTACAGAGGTACTCCTGTCACACTTAGCAAGGGCAGCTGCCACCTCCACCTCGTGTTCCTCCTCGAACCCACCGAGAGCAGCCGCTCTAGGGGAGCTGCTAAACCATGCCCTATTACGAAGGGCGTCGTCACGGGCGCCCTCGAATGCACTGCACATGACTCTAAGGGAATCGATATCACGGATATTATTGCATGATTGAAACACTTGCCTTTTGAGCACTTTATCACTTAGGCCTACCATGAGCTTGCGCAAAAGCATATATTCGGATAAATCATGATTACAATTAGGGCATGTGAATGCACAATCAGTAGCCTTTTGCGTACACTTGATAAAATAATCATTGAATGACTCACTAGGCTCTTGGGCCAAATCAAAAAACTCTAGCCACTGCACCGCTTGGTTAGAAGCTTTCACTACCATTTGCTTAACCGCATTAAATGCCCCTTCAGTAGACAGGGCACTCCACTGGGCGTCAGTATACCTAGAATCAAGGGCACGTTGCAATATCGGAACACAATGAAGCCTTATATGGTGAACTGCCTCGATAGGCTTCAACTTACACAGTTGCAACCAACACTCCATTGACCGTTTCCAAGACCTGAAGGCTGCAGGGGACACCTCAGCCTCGCACTTTTCCGGAGCTGCAGACGAAGGGATCCTTGGTTGGGGGACGTTGGTACCCCGGAGTGACAACGCTGTTATCTCGGCCTGAAGATTCTGGATGGCTTGCTGCTGGGTTTGCAGCACTTGGTGAGCCTGCAACACGGAAGCCGGCGACATCCTGACGCCGGTTCCAAAGGTTCCTGTTCTTGCAATCCTGCCCCTAGGGGATGCAAAAGAGGGTCGTCTCGATGGTGGTGCCATGCTGTGCCACGGTTATTACAGTAGGTCCTCTTAATATCCTACTCACTGCGCCATGTTAGATCTTAAACTAGGCAGGATCAAGAAATGACAGTCAGCGTTGTTTCTTATCTTCATTGCAACTGACGCTGCTGCATCATGCACAGCGGAAGGAAATACAGATAGCCCGTGACGTACACAATGACGTCACTTATGTGGGCGGAGCTTAGGCGCTGCAAGCAGCCTCATCTTACACTGATCTTACACTTTTTTTCTGAAATATTATTGTAGCACAATTGTCTTAACTATCTAATATTTTTTCAATAATAAAATTTTTCATAACAGTTGAGCAACTTTGTGCATTCATACACATGTTTACAAAGTGAAATATAAGATTTATTACTAAGTGACAAGTTATGTTCAACGCTGTCCAATGCAATAATAAATAAATAGCAACAGTCTGGCTGCATACTGTAGACGGGAATCCCCCCCCCCCCACCTCGTGCCCTTTATTAGTAGAGGAAGAAAAGAAGGAAAAGGATAAGAAATGAGAGAGAGAGAGAGAGAGAGAGAGAGGAGTATTCAACACCAGACCAAAGAAAGCCTGTTGCTGTTTTGCTGGATAACCGGGGGACGTCAGTGTCAGGATACTATCTTTCTATCCTGCCTGTCTCGGAACCCCAAACCGAGAGGTAGTCCTGAATCGGAAGACACCTAAGAGGAAGGATCCTCAAAGGAGTCGATTTCTTAGGGCTTGACCCGACCCAGGACTCTCGGGAAACCCGGGTCTCTTTACTGTAGGTTATCCAGGACGATACAGACATCACTGCCATTACTTAACCGAAAATATTCTCTATTTAAGAAGACTCAAACATTTTATGTAAAGTTTATAGATTTGTTGATAAATTCATAATTTTTTTTATAAAGTTTGATAATTAAGAATTTATTTGCCTTTCATAATAATATCATTATAGCTATTTATGAATTTTGAATATTCTTCTAGCAAATAGATCAGTATTTTGATGGCCATTGGTAGGCACCCATTGATACTATTGCGAAAGTTATTGGGTACTGTCAGACCCCTCTCTGGATAAAGCACATTTTCCCTTTACTTAATTTTCGAGTCAACACAATATGAATCTCTTTATTAACTTTTAAAGGACAAAACTGGATAACACTATTCCTATTTAAATATGATTTCAAAAAATAGTTTACTTATAAAATCATTGATTAAAATTTTGTTTTAATGTACTGTACAAAAGAGGAAAATCAAATAAATAGATTCGAAGAGTAGACTCGAGAGGCCGACCCTGTTACAATGGGAATAATGAGGTTGAAAGATGCAGACAGTTACTTGAATTGCTAAACTCTTCTAGAGTCGATGCTTTGCAGTGAGAGTATAGCTGTTAGGAACTTTGTTTTCAATTATGGCTCAGCAATAGCTTATTAGCAAGCAGCGGGTTCTCTGGTGTGTTGCAAGGAGTCTAAAACGATTAAAACATATTATTTACAAGAACAATATCAAGTCGACCTTTCAGGGGTCGGAAGTTTAGTCTGAACACTGTGTCACTGAGATGTGCTTTAAAGATAAAAGACTTTTCACCCTCAAATTCAATACTCCGTATTTATTAGGCCTATAAACATTTCCATTCCTTAACCTGAATATCCAGCCTAGAATTTCCATCGAACAGTCACAAATAGTTTCCAAGATTTCACTATAACTATTGTTTGTTCGTAATTAAGACTGTCTAAGGTCCAAACAATATCAGTAGACCATGTTTGATAACATTCTTTGGAAACTTCAATTTTACAGCATGTGATGTATGAAGTAGGAGATGATGAATGGAGAAGTATTGATTTAAAAGCTCAAGATAGAGACGGCTGGCGAAATATAACCGGGGCCGTTAGGGTCAATAGGCCTAGGAAAAGATGATGACCATATATATATAATGAATTTTAATTCAAACTCTTTAAAATAATAAAATATTAAAACTGGTCAGTTTGATTCATGAAAAGTAACTCATCAAAATGGTTTCTCTTAATTATTTTTTTCTCTTGGAATCTGAAGCTGTCTAAAGTTCTGGAAAATTGCGTAATCATTTGTACACTGAAATAGATCATATTTGCTGCTACTGAAGAAACACAAGAGGAATATAAATGCTTGATTTTAGAATACTGCACCAAAGCAACGATGTGCCGGTAATGTCAGGTAGGCCTACAATGCAAGGCTCTATAGCTGCAGAAGCTGTGATGTCATATAGGCGTACTATGCAACGCTTAAAACATGTAAATGCAGAAGCTATAATGTCAGATATGCCTACAATGCAACACTTAAAACATGTAGATGCAAAGCTGTAATGTCATATAGGCCTACAATTCAACGTTGAAAACATGTAGATGCAGAAGCTATGTCAGATATGCCTACAATGCAACGTTTAAAACATATTGATGTATGGTAGAAACCATGACTCCGTTTTCTCTCTTTCCTCGGATGTTCTAATGGTATTTCTTTTAAAAATTAGTATGCCTTCACCTAAATGAAAAATTACTATGCAGCAAATGTAAATTAAGATAATCTGCCTTTAGGAGATATGATTATTGTGACAGACTAAAAGAAAAATGGCATCTCATCCGTCTGGGACTTTGACACTACGAAGGAAACGCTATCTCTTCATAGTGATTTTCTTTTTTTTTCAGGTTTTTTTTTTCGTAACTCATTGATAAAGCCAAGGTCTTAGTAAGGTCTACAGATCTTGGTTAAGTAAAAATTTTGTTTGATACTGGAGGATCATCGGTGCCATGATGGTTGAGGAGGCTCTAGAGGTGGTGCTTTTGCTTTTCTATCTTCACTTAATATGCAGCATATTCAAAATTCATAAATAGCTATAATGATGATTATTATGAAAGGCAACTAAATTCTTAATTATCAAACTTTATAAAAAAAATTATGAATTTATCAACAAATCGGTAAACTTTACATAAAATGTTTGAGTCTTCTTAAATGGAGAATATTTTCCGAGAAGTACTGGCAGTGATATCTGTATCGTCCTGGATAACCTAAAGTAAAGAGACTCGGGTTTTCCGAGAGTCCTGGGTCGGGTCAAGCCCTAAGAAATCGACTCCGTTGAGGATCCTTCCTCTTAGGTGTCTTCCGATTCAGGACTACCTCTCGGTTTGGGGTTCCGAGACAGGCAGGATAGAAAGATAGTATCCTGCCACTGACGTCCCCCGGTTATCCAGCAAAACAGCAACAGGCTTTCTTTGGTCTGGTGTTGAATTCTCCTCTTCCTTCTCTCTCTCTCTCTCTCTCTCTCTCTCTCTCTCTCTCTCTCTCTCTCTCTCTCTCTCTCTCTCTCTCTCTCTCTCATAATTATTTATTTTTGCAGTTGGCAAGCGTTGTTCGTAAGTTGCCACTTAGTAATAAACCTTGTATTTCACTTAGGAGATATGTGTATGTATGAAACAACGGTGGTCAACTGCTATGAAAAATTCTATCATTGAAAAATATTGGATCGTTAAAGAAATCGTGCTAGAATATTTCAGAACAAAAAATAAATACGGTAATGTAGCCCGAATCCCTCTAAATACCGTGATTCCTGGAACTGAGTGGGAAAGAGGGCGTCAAGAGGGAAAATAATTCAAGCTTAGTCCTGTTGTCTAATAATAACAATTTATGCATTTGGGTTATGAATTCAAAGTTATGATTTAATTTTGCTTGTGTCGTTTTGTGTATAAAGCAAAAGTTAGTTGGGGTCGTGGTTTCGAAACTTGCAATAAATCATTATAAGCCAAATTTCAGGTTATAGTCAAAGCTGCCTATATACTGTAGGTCCAATCTCTCGTGGGGTTTATTCAGGGAGAAGAAATAATGATAGATAAATAAAACTATAATTAATTCTACCTCTATTATTTAATTTTACTTCACGAATGGAAGTCTATAATAGGATCAGACATATTAACCCAAAGCTGTAATGTGCAGATTCTACAATAGAAACGTATTTCGAATAATAATAATAATAATAATAATAATAATAATAATAATAATAATAATAATAATAATGCTCTGTAGTCTTGGTTTTATAACATACTAGGGCATGGTTATATGTCAGATGGCAACAATAAATATTTGCATCAAATCTTATAACTTAATAAAGGTGTCTATCTGGGCATAAAGTTGCTATTTGTGAAATTTCTCCACAGTCTCTTCATCATTTTATTTTTAGGCCTATAAGCTTAATAAGAATTATGAAATCAGAAGTGCGAACTTCAAGTCACATATAACAATAAGGCGAGGGGCAAACTGAGCATTCAAACCTTCACAAGTTGGGGCTAACTAAATAATAAGTAAATATCAAAAGACGAAACTTTCTAAAGACATTAATGAACCAGGTAATAGACAATGATTAAGACTGATAATACAAATATTATTGTTTAAGTAAATAGTAGACAGCAACAATTCATTAAAACATATGTATAATTCTTTGTAATACATAGGCCTATGTGAATAATAAAACACGCAAATTCCAGTAAAACAATTAGAATAAGGACAATTTCATCTTTTAAAAGACGTCATTATTTTCTTGGTATAATATACTTAGGCAAACTATATGTATATATATATATATATATATATATATATATATATATATATATATATATATATATATATATATATATATATATATATATATATATATATATATATATGTGTGTGTGTGTATATATATATATATATATATATATATATATATATATATATATATATATATATATATATATATATATATATATATATATATATATATATGTGTATATATATAATATATATATATATATATATATATATATATATATATATATATATATATATATATATATATATATATATATATATATATATATATATATATATATATAGTTTGCCTAAGTATATTATACCAAGAAAATAATGACGTCTTTTAAAAGATGAAATTGTCCTTATTCTAATTGTTTTACTGGAATTTGCGTGTTTTATTATTCACATAGGCCTATGTATTACAAAGAATTATACATATGTTTTAATGAATTGTTGCTGTCTACTATTTACTTAAACAATAACATTTGTATTATCAGTCTTAATCATTGTCTATATATATATATATATATATATATATATATATATATATATATATATATATATATATATATATATATATATATATATATATATATATATATATATATATATATATATATAGTTGTTATCCTCCTGGGAATAATGTCAAGCAATCTATTACAAATATTTTCCTCACGTACAGACTCCCAAGATGATAAGCATTCGCTAATGATTGCTTGTCTACTATTGCGAACGGGAAACGATTATGAAAATGAACGCTTGGTTATAAAAATGAGTTAACTCTTTGTTTCCTTCTTCGGTTGTGTAGCTGTATACTGTACATATAGGCAGTAAGACTATACTTAATTGCCACATATTATTCATCTTGCTGCCTGAAATAGTACACTCTAAACCTCGTATCTGTAGCCGCACAGTGCTGTGTAGGTCAGACCAAAACAGTAGCATTCTCGTCTACTGCAGCATTCCGACTTGCACCTACAATTAGTCTGCTACCGGCAACTCTCTGCAATGGGTGGAAGCTTTGTCCAAATTATCTATTCTTAGTCTAGCACAAGTTTAAGGGAATTTTTCCTTTCCTTGTCACCCTGAGTCTCACCCCACATCCTCGCTTTGATCTAGTTTCAGCTTTCATACTAAATGGCCAGTAGAAATAAAAAAACAATGTGTGCTCTCTTGTATTTGGTAGAGTGTGCTTGTATTGTAAGAAGTACATCGAGCATTGCTTACTCTTCAAAAGTTTTTGAACTTCATGAGGGCCAATCACCCACTAATGCTACACCAGGGTTGTAACTTGGCTCTTAAGAATAGTAATGAAGTCGGATTTTTGACATGTGTGGAGCTTTCTGCTATCATTGGAGGGAAGAAGTCTGTGATTGGTTCTCATGACGGAAGAACTCCTTCAAATCATACTCTCTGCCCTGGCATGATATGAACAGCTTGGAGAACAGACGATTGTTTGCTTTGAAGAGTCAACAGATACTGATACCTGTAGTAAAAAGTCAACCCTGTTCCTTTTGATTTGTTCATAAATAGTGGATTCTTCTTTTCTTCCCCGTCTCTTAATAAACTCCTGGAAATTGACATTTCCTTTCTCAAAGTGTGCGCTAACCAGCTCTGAAAAAAACTTCATTAAGCAATGTTCTTTGCATCAAGTGAAAGCAGGTCTCAACTCTCAGCCTGGAGAAGATTGCTCACATCTTGCATGCCTTGTGAGAGCTTTTATATTCTCTTAAGGAACACTGTGCTCGTTCTTTTTTTGTCATGCTGGATGGTGTGTTTAGAACCCCCTTGATCCCACTTCTTGCCTCATACTGTGTACCCAAGTGGCTGACTTCAGGACCAGCTACCATCCACCATCTCAGTACTGATAGGTCTTCAGTCATGCCCATTGCACTCCCGCCTGCCTTGATGACAGTGATGGACCCAGAACAAAAAACATCTCATTTATTGCATGGAAGAGGGAAATATTAGTCACATAGTGTAGCCATTATGTTTTTGTGGTTGTTATGCACATGGTGATTTGAGCTCTTCACTCTTCTGGCAAGGACAACAATTGCTTCAGTCAGTCTGGAATTTACAGCCCTGGGTCTGTTACTTGCCATCTTGGTGAATGGCATTCAAGGTATCATACTATGGTAATTATCTTTATTCCGTGAATCGAAACCGAGGATTTATCCTTTTACCACCTTGATCTCAATCATTTAGAATAAGGTATGAGATACGACTAGGTTCGAGAATAAATATAAATGACTTACATCTAGCTTGATCGTTCGTACAGTATCGTTCAAGTCCTTTGCAGTCTGTTCAGCAACCAAGACACTCCATGCAAAGGGCTATAGACCTGTTAATCTTAGCTCGGCTCTCCTGCGCTGGTACAACCGGTAATATATGGTTGCTTATTGATCCAGGGCTTATTAGACAGCATCTGGGACGCTAAAATGATGATTTAGGCACACTAAATAATCATTCGGCTGATACTGAGCCCCATACTGAGGTTCACAACAGTGGTGCCATCCAGCGTGTCCTGATTGAGTGTTGACATTGCTTTACTGCAGCGAAGAAGTCACTGGGTGAGTACATATTTCTAAATTCGGACTCTACGCAGTAAAAAAGAAAAAAATGTATGATTTGACATCAAGAGCATTCGGGATAAGGGAAGTCTTTGCGATCTTATTGCGAAATGCAATATTTCTGTAAATTCAATAGCATCCTTTTTATTAAAAAGAGCAATCCCCGACGAGTCTGTGTGCTAATTTTGGTGTCTGGTTCCGGAAATGGAAGATTCTCCGGAAAATTTTCTGATATCTTCTCCACTATCAGTAGAAGCATCAAATAATGATTACCAAAGTATTTGAAAAAAAAAGAGGATGAATGAAAGTTATCATTAATTAAACATAACTGAAATCTGTTGGTGAAAATTGATACCAAATACTTTGAAAAGATAAGTAATTGACAACAACTGCAATAATAATAATAATAATAATAATTCAACTGAATGATAAAGCAAGCAAAGAAGTAAAACTTGTAATAAGCAAAACTTGAAGTACTTTTAAACTGTGCATGAATATCGCTCAAAAGAAGAAAAAAAGGAAAAGATATTTGTGCTTTGGCCGACTATGGCCAATCCTCAGCCTATACATTACATTCCTCCCAAGAGCTTGACTCTGACATGTTTAGTGTATTAAATTAATCCCCAAAAATACATCATTTCACCATGCCCGCAAAGTCCTTCGCCATTACTATCAATATTACTAACAATGGGATTTAATTTCTGTGTACTGCTTGGCACAACCGGGTTCAAGTCCCATTGAAATAATTTTTGATATCCTGAAATTCAATTATCTAACGCCACGTTAGATAATTGAATTTCAGGATATAAAAAATTATTTCTAGGGTAGGTGTAAGTAGTGTGGAATGACCCTCAATGATCCTAGCATTTGGCATAATGGTCTAAATGACACAGACAACTGCTAACAATGTGAGCCTGTGCAAATCAAATTAGGCTTCCAATGGAATAGTTTAATGAACAATCCTTTTTCAGAGAGTCAAGCTTTATAACAAAAGACTAGCAGTGCCCATTTAATACAATTTTGAAAAAGGGAAAATCATACATCTCAGCATATTTTTTTTTAATAAGTCTTTGGAAAAAAAATAAGATCCAGAGAGAGGTTTTTTCATGGTATGCTACAAAATTCTCCATCCACTGTCATGAAATACTTCTTGTTGCTAATTATTTCTGGACTGATCCACCATCCCATCTAATTCACCCTGACTACAAGTAGAAAGGCGAGAGAAAAACAACAGGGCCGAAGAGAAGGAAAGAACAGAACCTCTGTAATATATATCTACGTGGAAAAAAAAAACACAGATCAATAACATACTCGTAAAAGTTAACAATTACTACAGCAGAGTTAGGTAGTTCAATATTCGACTGGTCTCGCAATCCCAGACACCTGTCGTCCAGAAAGGGGTGAAATGGAAATCTCTCAAACACCCGGACATCCATCAAATTATATGAGTGACTGTACAACGTCGTGTTTACCCCAGAGCTAGTTAGTTACACGGTTGACACACAAGTTTCTGCTGAAGGGCCAACACAAACCGTATTGCGAGGACTATTTAGTACCTTTAACAGTGAGGCATTTGTTGACCGATTGCCTTAATTTTACTAACTTAAGAAATAGATATCTGTTTGAGGCTCGAGGTGAGGATGGCAGGTTCATCCTTGCCAAGATGATTGGACATGATGTGTCCTACTATGCGAGCGGCATTTTTAGATTTATTTCAGAAGCAGGTCTTCGGACAACTATTTAACTATTATAATGACTTCTTAACTTTTATGGTTTTAATTGAATTCTCTTTTATTTTTCATATATAATAAATGCTATAGGCGTCAATGACCTTAGATGTCAGGATGCCAGAAAACTTTCAATCAATCAATCAATAAGATTTTTCATAATTCAGACCATCCATTGCATTCAGATCTCGGAGTGTACCATCCTCACCTGTACATAGCAATATAGAAATACAGTTTATTCTCCATCTTAAGGCACAATAGTACACAGGCCTAATCGATTAGTTTTATTCCAGCTGTAAATTGATCTTCGTAATCACGCGGTTGAAGTTCAAACTTTTTATAAATTCTTTTCTGTTAAACGGGCTGATATTAGGTTTTGTTATTCCCCTATTTCCTTTCCTCACTGAGCTGGCTACTTTCCCTGTTGGACCCTTTGGGTTTGTAGCATTCGGTTATTCCAACTACCTATATAAACATGAGTAGCGACATACGAGTTGCTATACTCGGGGATAATGGGCGCCATTTTGTTTCCGGGTGGCAGGATACCAGCCAACCAGTCTCTCAGTGGCCAATTGCCATCAAGACGTATTATTATTTCCACAGTCTTTATTTCTGTTTTCCATATAATTAGTGACGTGATGGTACACAATGCCATGCTGTTCTGCTTATGAGTATGCCGGTAGACCTAAAAGTCTGACAGTATCCTTCATCTTAATAACAAAAATGTACCTCCATCTAAATTACCCAGAAAAACAAAAAGCTAAAGAAATAGCTTCAAGTGATGTTTCACAAATATACAGAGACATTACGCAAACACATATGGAACAGATTGCTAAAATGTTTTATAAAGATTAATTTGCAAGTTTATTATACACACACACACACACACACACACACACATATATATATATATATATATATATATATATATATATATATATATATATATATATATATATATATATATATATATGTATATATATATATATATATATATATATATATATATATATATATATATATATATATATATATATATATATATATATATATATATATATAAGTGTTTGTGTGTGTTTGTGTAGGCTGTAGGTTGGCCAGAGCACCAGCCACTCGTCGAGGTACTACTGCTAGAGAGTTATTTGGTCCTTTGACTGGCAAGACAATACAGTATTACACTGGACCCCTATCTATGATTACGACTTATTTTTCCTTTGCCTACATAATTCGGCTTTTGTAAATGCCTTGGAGCGTGCGGTGCCCTTCTTACAATCTCCAATGCTGTACGGAAATTCCTTGATTGTGGTTAGGAAGTTCGTATGATTGGCCTTTATTTAGTGCTGCCTTTGATCATGTTAATCATGAAGCCCTTGTTTTCAAACTCAAACAGTTGGGGGTGGGTGGGTGGGTCGATGTTAGCATTATTATTGAATTCGTAAGTAATAGATCACAGAGTTGTTGATGGGTACCCTCGTGAGTATAAGTATGTGATATCTTAGTGTTCCTTAGGGTATTGTTCTTGGTCCATTACTCTTCATACTATGTACACATGACATGTGATTTGGCTTAGAAAACAAGCTCAAAGCATTTACAGATGATGCTACTCTCTTTGCATCAATTCTGTCTCATGAATATAGATCTGGGGTTGATGAATCCTTTTATAGAGATCTAGCTAAAATTAGTGCATGGTGCAATTTATGGGGCATGAAGTTGAATCCTAAAAAAACTCAAAGTATGATTGAAAGTAGGTCGAGGCAGCGGCGGATTTAGGAGAGGGCCGAGTAGGCCATGGCCTAGGGCCCCGCGCCTGTGAGGCCCACGAAATTTGATTCATAATTCGGCGTGGGCACTTTATAATCAATGGAAAAAAATTTCTCCACGCTTGTGTCAATGAATTTCTGCGAAATAACATCTACACAGGCAATTACAACATTTGCAATTTGGCAATTAGGCATTTGCAATTTGGCAATTCGCAGCATTTGAGCTGTGCAATGAATGTGGCGTTTAGTATGCATGAAAGTGAGTTATATTCACTTCATCGGTTCAATGACTTTGAATTTCATAGTTTGCTTTCAAGCAACATTTCGAATTCGCAAGTTGATGCAATAATGCAAGCTCGGTTTTCTGTCAATCTATCATATAAATTGTGTAAATAATATTCATTGTGTGTGGACCAGTGGACTTTTCTTTGCTTCTTGTTGGGTCCACGTGGCGCGATTACTAACGTTCAATCTGCACTCTGATTGGCTGTTGAACCCTGTATGCACATGCTTACATGTATGCATTAATGACTCGTGATAAATCTTGTGCAACTATTTTCACGATTACTCTCATCTGTGTGCTTTATTTTGTGCTAGCATGCTTTTTTTATCAGTTTGCTCTTTCTGCCTGAAGTGTTCACTCTCATTGTTTTCTGAGCGCAGTGGTCTCATCTGACTTCTTGACGTAGCTTCCGGCTTATTTCTGCTCAGGTGTGAATTTCATTGATTGAAACCTTTTCTATTTGCCTGTCGACAAAAACAGGAAAAGACTAACTTGTCAAACATCAGTTACAAAAAAAGGTTCCACCTCTCTTACTGTCGAACACGTCTCAGTTTTCTCGTTGCTTCATCCCCTCATCTGTTAATGTTTGGAACACCCTTCCTAATGATGTCGTCAAGTCAAATGATTGTAAAACTTTCAAAAAACACGTTAATGCTTTTTTCTCTCTAGTGCCTCAACGTTTTAGTTTTTCCATGTTCATTTTTTTTGCCTCATCAATGTTTCTTCTAATATTTCTATTTCTATCATCAATGTCCTACTGCAGTGTCATTGTTTGGTCTGATACAAAACTTGTACTCATTCCTTGTCGCATCTACTTATTGTTGGAGGAGACACCGTGAGGTAATAGAGACTAATAAAGATAAGAAGTTGAAAGTTGATAAAAAACTTTCAGACACTCGTTGGTCAGCACGAGCAGATGCTGTAGCTGCTCTCAGTAGAGCACACAAAGTAAACATCATTGTTCTGGAAGAGTTTTCCTCGGATCAGAATCAGCCAGCTGAAACAAGAGCTGAAGCAAGTGGTCTTCTCAAAGGTTTGAAAAAACTTGAAACAGTAATTCTTCTTAAATTTTGGGATACAGTATTGGAAAGGTTTCAGAGTGCCAGTATTCAACTGTAAAAACCTGGAATCTCCCTCAACACAGCTGTCACACTGCTGGAGTCTCTTTTACAGTTTGTTAAAGACCTGAGATCCCAGTTCGATGATTTTGAAGCAAAAGCTATGGCTAAGTGTGATCCAAGTGACGTGACTGGTAAAGTTGCATACTACGCCGACAGGCAGTCGCAGCGTATTAGAAAGCGCAAGCGTCACCACGATGAACTAGACTCGGTGGAGGATGTTAATCTGACAGGGAGAGACATGTTTAGAGTGACTGCTTTCATTCCAATCATTGACAAGCTCTATGCTGCCCTAACACAATGCCTTGCAGCTTACAGCAACCTTCGAGAGAAATTTGGGTTTTTATCAGAAATCTCAAACAAAACAAACACTGAACTTGAAGCAGCTGCTGAAAAGCTTGTGTCTTCATATCCTAATGACTTGGAGGCGGGATTGGAGTCGGAGCTTTTGCAGTTTGCACACCTCATGAAATCCATTCCAAGAGGTTCATCTGAAAGTGCTCCTTCATTAGGTGGTGCAAAAGCTGCTCAAAGACAAAGTCCGGAACTAGAAATGTATAAGATAATTCACAGACATGACATGGTTGAAACATTTGCTAATGTTGAAATTGTATTACGACTCTATCTCTGCATGAATGTCACAAACTGCACTGGGGAGCGATCATTCTCCAAGCTGAAACTACTAAAGAATTATCTAAGAAACACCATGGGGCAGAATCGCTTATATTCACTCACCCTGTTTAGCATTGAGCATGAAAAATTAAGGGTGCTTGATTTTACTGATGTCATCAAACAGTTTGCAAGTAAGAAGGCTCGAAAAAAATCATTTTTTTTAATGAGAAATAGTTGAGTGTATCGTGCAAATTGCATGCAATAAACAAAACCCACTCATTTTGCCATTTTGCCACTCACTATAGTCAAACGGTATTCTCTTTTGTTTATGGTGTATGATTGAAGTTATTATTTTTCAATGGTGCATCATTATAGTTGGGGATCTCCTTAGTTAATGGTGTATTATTATAGTAATTTTTTTTGTTATGCTTCAAAAAAGCAAATGTGTAATGTTCAACTGTGAAATGGTCACTTGGATAATTATCAATAAATTAAATATTGTTTAAAAAGAAAATTTATTTCAACGCTTATCTCTTTAGTTAATGGTATATTATTATAGTTATTTTTTATTGTTGAGCTTCAAAAAATCTTATGGGTAATGTTCAACTGTGAAATGTTAATTTGGTTAAATTTCAATAAATTTAATATTGTTTAAAAAGCTAATTTATTTTAACGCTTCGCTCGTACACTGATTTGAGGGCCCGGTAAGGTCACCGGGCCTAGGGCCCCGCACAACCTAAATCCGCCTCTGGGTCGAGGACAGTTGCTCCTCAACATCTGGATCTCAACATTGTTAATGTTTCTTTAACTCTGTATGACTCTATAAAATATTAGGTGAGATTTTCGACAGCAAATTTACTTTTGAGAGACCTATTAGATCTGTGTCTTCTTCAATTGCACAAAAAAAAAAAAAAAATGGCTTATTGAAAAAGTGTTGTACGATTTTCAGTGATCAATCTATTCTGAAGAAGTGTTTTAATTCTTTTATTCTACCTTTTTATTATTATTATTATTATTATTATTATTATTATTATTATTATTATTATTATTATTATTATTATTATTATTATTATTATTTGCTAAGCTAAACCCTAGTTGGAAAAGCAGGATGCTATAAGCCCATGGGCTCCAACAGGGAAAATAGCCCAGTGAGGATAGGAAATACGAAAAAATAAAATATTTCAAGAAAAGTAACATCAAAATAAATATCTCCTATAAAAACTATAAAAAAATTTAACAAAACTAGAGTAGGAGAAATAAGATAGAATAGTGTGCCTGAGTATACCCTCAAGCAAGAGAACTCTAACCTAAAACAGTGGAAGACCATGGTACAGAGGCTATTGTACTACCCATGACTTGAGAACAATGGTTTGATTTTGGAGTGTCTTCCTAGAAGAGCTTCTTACCGTAGCTAAAGAGTCCCTTCTATCCTGACCAAGAGGAAATTGGCCACTGAACAATTACAGCCCAGTAACCCCTTGGGTAAAGAAGAATCGTTGGGTAGTCTGAGTGTTGCCAGGTATATGAGGACGGAAGAGAGCATGTAAAGAATAGGCCAGACTATTCGGTATATGTGTAGGCAAAGGGAAAGTGAACCGTAATCAGAGAGAAGGATCCAATGTAGTACTGTCTACCCAGTCAAAAGACCCCATAAATCTCTAGTGGTAGTAGCTCAACGGGTGACTGGTGCCCTGGCCAACATACTACCTCTAAAGTTTCATGTATTGTTCTCCTGTCTGGTGTTCAGCTGCTGATTCTCATCTTAATTTGTTGGACAGGAACTTTCGGTCTATTAAATTTCTTATTCCTGATCTAGATATCAATCTCTGGCACCATTGTTCACTTAGTTCATTATGCATGTTGCATAATATTTTTTCCTAATTTTGACTATCTTTTACATTCAGATCTTCCCGGACAGTACCATTCTGTTGGTAATAGGCCTACTAGGTAGGCAGATTTTTCTAATATTCAGGCTTTCTCCATCATGAGGCTCAATACTACACAGTATTCTAGAAACTTTATTCCAGCTGTGACCAAGTTGTGGAATGATCTTGCAAATCGTTTGGTTGAATCGGTAGAACTTCAAAAGCTCAAATTTGCATCAAATGCTTTTTTGTTGAACATAAAAACATCTTTAGTTTAGCCATGGCAACCATAAAGGAAAGATCATCATATGAGAATAAGCCCCACAAAAAGCCATTAGACTATTTTTAACTAAAAACGAAGAAAGTTTGAAATTTCTATGTAATCAAGTAGTACTTCTGTCAGAAATGAAGTGTCTGAAGTGTTCCAAGCCGTGCATGATTGCATTTTATGCACAGATAATCGATCAACATTACTGGCAGTGTCATGGTAAAGTTACAAAGACTTAACTAGACGCGTGCCAAGTGCATTTTCTCTGTGAGTGATTACAGGGCTAGTTGTGTGGATAAGTGCTATTTTGAAGCTAAATTGTTTCCCTTGTTTTTATACCTGATTTGGATTACTCAGACTCTGACTATTAAGGTCTCAGCCTAAGCTATGGATACAGCTGTCTAAGGGAGGTCTTGCTTCGAGGTTAGGTTAGGTGGGGAATGAATGAATGAAGGATTTGAAGTTTCTGGCATCCTGACAACGAGGGTCATTGAGGCCGAATAAGGTGGGGAAGTTTAGGTAGGCCGGTGTTCTTGTGTTTGTGTCCCTTTTCAAATTGACCTTTGTTATGGTTTGAGACGCCGATGTTTGAAAGAAAACAGAGCTCGAGAGGAAATGGAACTCAACAGTGGTGCTTGAGAGATAATTGCACCAGTTAGTCCATAGATGTTGTTTCATCCTCTTATTTTTACATAAAAAAAAAATATTGTTAGTTTTCTTGTAGTTTTGTTGGTTTCTGCTGTTACTATCTTCCGCAATTCATTAGTTTTCATTTTATCCCACCCTAAACCATGATTCACACCGGGGGGTCTCCCCATTAATGTTGGGGGTCATGTTGGGTGGTGGTAATTGGAAAACTATACTTTTACGGAAGATAATAACAACAGAACACAACGAAACAACAAGAAAACCAATGGAAAAATGGGGTTTTCATGCAAAAAGAAAAAAATGCCTGGGTGGGAGACTACCGAAAGTTTACTTAGTTCACAATAAAGATTGAAATATTACCATATTATCTCACACTTTACCTTTGAGGGGAGTCATGGCTAACGTCAAGGTGAGAGAGGAGAAGGGCACTGCTTGGAGGAAGAATCTCCCTCAATGTGAACTTCTGATAAGATATCAGAAGTTCTCTCTTTTGAACGACACTCACCATTACTAACTGAATCACTTACTTTACACTTTCTGGATACTTGCTCATCTTTTTTTACACTCTTACGTTCAGCCTTAACAAGAAACATATCAGCTGTAGAGATGACTACTTTCACTTTTTCATTAAAATGGCATGAAAATGAGACATCCCAGTGTAGATACACAACATGGACAATACGTGGATGGTGTATAGGTACAGGTGATTGATTTCTGCACAAGTGCCAGATTCCTCTGTATTGGTCCACAAGTGCCTATATGGAGCAAAACATTTGCTTTCAGTCCGATGTAATACTCTTATCCGTGATATAAATTTGTTTCCCGTTTTTTCTGTATTCAAAGTTACTTGTAACAAAGTTTAAATTAAGAATAGGTGGGGGAATACAAAATATAATCATTTAAGGATGAGCATGAGGAATATAAAGTTTGATAAATTAGGATTGGGCAAGGGGAATATAAAATCTAATAAACGAGGAATGAACAAAGCGAATACAAAATTTGATAGATTAGGAATAGGAAAGGGGAATACAAAATTTTATAAATTATGAATGGACAAGTGAGTAAAAAAAAATTATAGATTAGGATTGGGCAAGGAGACTACATAACATAAGTATAGTCAATTTGAATAAAAATTAATTAATCAGGAATGAGCAAGAAGAGTACAAAATTTAGTAAATTAAGAATTGGCAAGGTGAATACAAAACTTGATACTGTAAATTATGAATAGACAAGCAGAATACAAAATTTTATGAATTATGAATGGCAGGGCTGCATTTAGCCAGTGGATGGCCTGGGACACAATATTTGCGGGGTTGGGGGCTGTAAGCCAACAGTTTTACCACTGAAAAGAGGAGTCTAGGGAAGTTTTTTTTTCCACACTTGGAATGTGTTCAAACCGAATTTAGTGGTTTAGATTTATAATAATCTTTGGTTTTAACCTTTGCATTGGAGGCTAAACGTAGGAGCCCCGGGACACTTCCCAAATGCCTGACATAAGTCCACCACTGATAAATGGGATTATAAGTGGTGTATGGAGGACTTCTGTTATATCCTTCTGTGTTTAGTATTTGTTAAATGGGTTTTTAGAAAGCATAATTAATGATTTGCTTTTATGGGTTTTTATTCTAGAAATGGTCATGGTAACAGTGTCCCTGCTGGTTCTTCTCGTGGTTTCTGTGTGGCTCTATAGCAGACATAAATTTAGTTATTGGGCGAAACGTGGGATTTTAACACCACCCATCACCCCCATCATTGGTCATATTGACAGAATTGGATCGTCCAAGCAAGGACGATGGATGTTTGACGTTGAGGTGAGTGTGTGTGTTATGTACCCTCGACTTGGTTGGAATTTTAACTTTGTGCTCATATAAATCCATTTCTAATGCCATAATTATTCATTTCTTCCCTTAATAGGTTTACCAGAAATACTCCAGAAATGGGTTGGCTGGAGGATATACGTTCTTCTCTCCTTATCTTTACGTATGTGAGCCAGAGATGATAAGAAGTATTTTTATCAAGGACTTTGACCACTTCACAGATCGACGAGTCTTCAAATCACAAAGTAAAAATGATCAATGCATGAATGAAATGCTTTCAAATGAAAATGGAGAGCAATGGAAAAAATTGCGATCCATCGTGTCTCCAACATTTAGTTCGGGGAAAATGAAAAACATGTTTCACCTTGTTTGTGAGAAAGCAGATGCTCTTGTGGCCTTTAGTTTAGCAGAGAGTACAAAGAAACCCTTTGTGAACATGAAGCTTAATTTTGGAAGGTTTACCATTGACACTATTGCATCTTGTGCCTTTGGATTAGAATGCAATTCGCTTGTTGATGAGAATGCCGAATTTCCAAAAAAGGCCGACCCTTTCTTTGACTTTGGTTTCAGCAGATTGTTAATTTTCATTATGTTAGGAATAGCGCCGAAATTAATGTCAAAATTAGGAATTAATATGTTTCCCAAGGAGACGCAGTTCTTTAAGAATGTTGTGGAAGAGACCTTGGCTGCAAGAAGGAAAGGAATTAAAAGAGGAGATTTTTTGGATCTACTCTTGGAGGCACAATCAGGGGAAGATTTATCTGACCCTTCCAAAAAGCAAGGTAAGATGTTTGTACTACTAATGTACTTCTGAAGATTGACATAACTTTGTATAGTTGGAGTATGTTTAGCATTGACAAAAAAAAAAAAAAAAAAAAAAAAAAACATTGATGTGTTTTAGTATTTTTTGTAAGAAGTAATTTTTTAGTAATATTATATTCTTTGACTAGGGACTTAAGTAATGGACTTTCTGAGAGAGTTGCATGTTCAATTATAACACTATTTTATAGATTTGAATGGGATTATGATAATGTGTTGTATACACTTTTACATAGATTAGTAACTAAATTTACTAGAAAGCTGTTATAAGCTCAGAGTTGATTATTGTTTTTTCTTTTCTTTCTTTCTTTTTAGATATTTGATACTTTGATTAAGGCTGTCCCTTTTTTTAACAGTTCTCAAAGATGAAACCATTATAGCCCAGTGTGTGTTATTTATAATTGCTGGGTATGACACAACAGCCACAACCCTAGCTTTTGTTGCATATGAGCTGGCAAAGAACTCGGATAAACAACAACTCCTTCGCGAAGAAGTACAGGATGCCATCAGCCGAAACAATGGCATGACATACCAAGCCATCATGGAATCAAAGTACCTGGAGGCCTGCATTTCAGGTAAGTAATAGTACTGAATAGCTTTCTGTTTTATGGCTCTTAATTTTGATTACATGAATTCCCCAACTAATTGTGCAATAATGTTTTAAACAAGAGGATATAGAGTTTTCCCACTAGGGTCTAATGTTTTTGGTCTTCATCATTTATGATAGTCTTTAATATGAATAAATTATTAAGTTAACCACAAGTTATTTTGAAGGGCTAGTAGAATTTTATCAAAGGTATTGAATAGTTTATATTTCATATCCAAAAATGATTGCAATTTTGCCTCACAATTGCTTCTCAATCTGATGTAGATATGACCTTCCTAAAGCCTCTTCCACATGAGGAGCAAATGCAAGGCAGACAGTAAGCACAGGCAGGTAAACATTTGACTTGGACCATAGCTGGGCAAGGGCTGGAGTGCAGAGTTGTATCTGACAATGTGGTCTCTAGTCAGGTGCCTGCCCATCCAGTGCCTTAACAACGAGCATGGGCACTTGATGGTTTGCCCATGGTTTTATCGTCTATGACATCATCTACACTTGTTGTCACCACCCATGCCCCAAAATGGTAAAAGTGTCTGCCTGCCGTGTATTTGCCCCTTGTGTGGAAAGGACTTTAGAGAGAAGGAATATAGATTCTATCCTTCATGGCAATGTAGCTCCTGAATTGCCAAACAAGAGTACTACTTGGTTCGCATGCAAAAGAATCTATAAAATGTTGAATTTAAAGTTCTAACATTATCCAATTAAACTAAAGTATAATTGTTTTATTACAGTTTGGAAACAAATACCTTTAGAAGTAGTTAGTGTATTATTACAAAATTCAGTTGCTGATCCTGTGCCGTATTTATGATTGACATTCTAATACCAAGTGACTTTTGTAGGTGCTTTTCTTTCCTTAGGCAAGTGGGAGAGCTGAATTTACACATTTTTTTTATATCTTGCTCTCAGCTAAGACTATAATTCTATGATTTTGATTTATCACATTGCTTCAGTGGTTCCTGCTCTATAAAAATCATTACACTTCTTCCTGTTACTCCTACCAAGGTTCTTTGTATGAAAGATAAATTGAGTAGTCTGAAATCCTTACGCTGGATGGCCAGGAGGTCTTCTCACATTCATCCTCCTCCTCCCACAGGTGTGATGATTTCTACACTACCTTGTAAGTGTTACTGACTGAGGGTTGGTAGGTGGGTCGTTTCAGGGGTTTATAGTTCTCGACTTAGTGTGCAAGCTTGTCTCTATATGATCCCCCCCTTATGTACCAGCACTTGCTAAATTTTTCTGGCAGAAAAGTATCTTTTTGGGGCTCGGCCATGTCGTCCTGATGGAAGGTTCCTTTAGGTAGCTTTCTAAGGGATATTTGCTACAGTGATACTCCCAGAGAAATAAACTGAAGGTCTCCAGGATTCTAACTCCTGGCGCGAGTATCCAGTTAAGGATACCGCTAGGGATCACGGACATATTTTTTAGATACGACACATAGCAATCTTCACCCCGAATAGATTTAACTCTTTGATGTAAAGGGGAAGAGTGGCGAAAGAAAGGGGGTGCCGTTCTAGGTACCCGGTGGACCTCCTATCCGTACTACTACCGGCCGCCATTCCTTTACTTGTAGTGTATAAGCTAGGTGCTCTTCCAAAGTTTTCCGGGTGTTTTGTTGCAAGTTTTCGGAATAATCATGCAATCTCCAGCATCTTCATCCTCTGGAAAGTTGAGTATTAATTCTTTCCTGTGTATAATTTTAGGCTCCCTTCTCTCAGTTAAATTCGAATAATTTAAGTGTGTTTGGTTGAGCATTGCCATGACCGGAGGCGGCCATTTTACGACCGCTGTCTCCGATTATCATTGCATTTGATTTAGTTAGTAAGGCAACATTCCCGGTAGTTAGCTATTATATTAGCTAGTTAGGCAAATTATACAAGTGAAAATTGTGCACACAGAAAAATTATTATTCCTCTTCCGATTATGTAACTTTACTTTTCGTATTCAGAGGGATCCCCGGCCGTACCAACCATGCTGGGAACCCTGGCGGTACCAATATGGCCATGGTTCCATCCAGAGCTAGGCTAGCCTCGCTCATATATATGTTAGTAAAGTAATTCCCCACGTTTAGCCTCACCCTATCGTTCCTTATTAATTCAGGTGGGGATTTACATCCTCTGGAATCACGAATAATATTTGATATATATTCTCTTTTAGAGAAAAGAAGCTAAACCTTTCCTCCCTCCCTGAGTACCGCCACCATTACAGGCGGCAACTACTGTCTTTCCTCATTGCCGTCAAGCAGAACTCCGGCTTTGGGTTAGATAGTAATTAAACACCGTCTTTCTTCATTGCCATCGAGTAAAACTCCGGCTTTGGGATAGATGGTAATTAACTCAGGGTGCCCTTGTCTTGCTGCCTACGATGTCACCAGCAAAGGAATCATGTTTCCTCTGCCGCCGTTGACGTTGGCGCCACAGGAAGCCGCGCTTCCCCATTCCACTGTCGGAGGTAGGCGGCATACCTGCCGCCACCTCTCTTCCAGTGAACTATAAGACTCTTTCCCTTCCCCCTTCTGTCCTGTAGTGTCGGCATAGCCGACAACATTCTTCCGCCGGTTTTCTGACAGTCATTCCGGCTTGCCAGGTTGTCTGCGTTGCCGGCCGGGACCCTACCGGTGGCAGTTAGCCCAGCCGCCTCATCCACAATCCTCCTTATGTCCTTCCTTCACCGGAAGTGAATGTCACAAGGGGAAGATTGAGCCGGCACTGACGGCTGCCAGTGGGAAAGCCAACATACTTTTGAGAAGTCTTCAGCCCTCTTTTGGTCTGCCATCCACAATTATTGCCGTCGGCAGTAGAGCTGGCGGCAGGCCTTTTGTGGATGGATGGAAGCTAGAATCAGAAAGATTTTTACCCCTTCCATTAGAACTCTCATTCTGGCAAGGAGACGGTAGGTGGCCTGATAATCCTACACTTCCAATTGTTGTACTAAACCAAAATAATAGGAAACTCCCCTTCCCTAATGCTTTCTCTCTTTCTATCAGTTAGTGCCGCCAGGTACTAACCTAGCCTCAGTAGTACACCGGCTGAACTACAGTATACAAAAATACAATAGTAAAATTATTTTTTAACTTACTCTGTGCTTCCTTTCACAGTCTATTGTTGGGACCACAATATAATGTTGAAGTTGAGTAATCCCTCAACACCCAGATGAATCCTTTGATCATCGGGACCCTAATAAATCACTGATCATTATTAATATACTACAGGTGGATAAGTTAGTATAAACACTTACTAACCCTAACTCTAAGTACTAGAATTTCTTCCACCCTGTATTCTCCCTAACAGGGAATCTAAAATATTATTACTGACGGAGGTCTCAGCAATTGTCCGGGAGAGGAAACACAGGTATGGGTCTTTCTTATTTCCTTTCCAGTTTACATTGCTAAGCTACCATTTACAATAGTGATTACTATTGCTAATAAAAAGTATGCATTTATATCAATGATATAAAATCCACATAACTTGAAGCCATTTCCTTTACAGGAGGAGCCACTGGTGAAATGCGCAGCTATGTTCTGCAACCACAAGAGTAGGAACTTTTGTGGGCATACGATGTGCAGGTCTCATGCCCCCTGCTGTATCATATCCGGATCCCTGAAGTATTGGGAACCGAAGGGTTGCTCTACCTGCTCAACCCTGCTGACCAACAGCTTCGGAGAACCCATCCCAGTCACTGTGGAGACTAGGGACACAGCAAGGGAAACCCTTCATAAGTGGGTGAGAGGGTTCTAAAAGAACTCTCCGGGACCTTACCTACCTAGTGAATCTCTAAGGCGCCTTTTGTTCCCCAAGGCGCTAGCAAACGCAGTAGTGCCCCAGGAACAGGTCCAGCCTCCTCTCATACAGCGTAAGATCGACGCGGACATCCATAAGGCACTAGAAGGCATGGACACCCACCAAGAACGGATGTCAGAAGTGTCCAGTGACACAGAACAGGACCTACTGCAAGAAGGCCCTGAAGAAGACGTGGATCCACCACGCATGGAGGAAGAAGGATCCGTTTCAACTGTAACTGAAGACCCTCAATTTGCCGCGACGGCAATCCAACGTATGCCATCAACCTCCTCAACCTCAACTCCTCAATCAACTACGCAGGTCGACAAGAGCGAAGCACTCCTCACGTCGATTCAACAGATGTTAGAATCATTCTGGAAGGAACAGGAAGTGATGAAACAATCCATCCAACAGAACAAGAGACAGATACAGGAAAGGGATCGCCCTGGAACTTCCAGGGGCTCTATTAAGCCCCTTAGAGTATCAGACCTCCCTCACTGCTCCGAAACCAACCCTTGGAGGTACGCAGAGCACATGCCCATGATGAATGGAAAGCTATTTGTTTCAGAGAAGATGAGGACCAAACTGTTTGAAGATCTTGAGTTCTGGCCCAGCTTTTCAGCCTATCCAGACTGTTACGTGAGACTGCGGGACAAACCTGCGTCCCATGAGGAAACGGTACCAAAGGAAGTCATTGTCTTCGAACATGACAAGGCACAAGTCATCTTTGTAAAGTCCTTGAAAGGAGCCGGATACACCAACTCCAAAGTCTCAACACAGAGCAATAGGCATCCCACCTTTGTTGCTCCTTCCTCCATCTCTTTCCCCTTTTCGGAAAAAGCTCTAGAATTTGTCACTAAGGCAATCAAAGAGGGCAAACCCTGCCCATTTCTAGAGGAATGTAAACCATTCTCTCTAGCAGTGTCTACCTGTGAGGAGAGGTGGAAAGACGTCCATCTAACCTTCTCCGTATCGAAATTGGATCCAGAAATAGCAGGCCAGCAGTTCAATGAGAACCTCCCGAAGTTGCCAGACCATCTTCTGAGGAGAGAACAGGAGACAAAAGAGAGATTAGCAGCCTCCCTTTCTCATCAGAACTACCTGGAAATGTGCGAAGGCCTACATAATGCCCCAGAAATGTTTGTTTTCCTGACTAAGTCTCACATGGGTACCCTTGTGAAGGACATATGCTTTCATCAAGTCAAGAAGAATCTGTTGAGAGCACTTGTTTGCCTTAGCAACAGTGAAACACGAACCCAGGAAACTGATTTCATCGTGTATCTGGAGCAAGGACCTTTTTCCACAGGAAGCGGTCCGAGAAGTCATAGCCAAAGCACCCACGGAGAATAGGAACCTTCTCCGAAAGTGGGGCATGACATCAAAGAGGAAATATTCCTCAGATGGAGGTCCTCAACCTAAGAACAAAAAGGCGAGGAGACCACGCCAACCTGCACAACTTCCGGCCGTGACCATGGCCACAGTGCTTCAACTGATAGCACAGCCCCAAACCACCTTCCAGATGGTCCCTCAACAGCTGGTAGCCCAGTTGCCAGCATTTAATCCTGGCTTTGAGAGGCAGTCAACCACCTTTCATCCTTATAAAGGAAAAGGCCTAAGAAGAGGTTCCTTCGGAAACCCTTCACTGGGCAGAGGAGGACGCGGTCACGGACACAAGTCCTCAGGACCCCAAAGCACTGAGGGGTTTCAGGTAGGCGGCAGATTATACCACTTTCAGGATCGCTGGACCTTCAATCCCTGGGCCCACAGCCTAATCACGAATGGACTCATGTTGAGATGGAACAGAACTCTACCCCGTTTTCCAGAATTCTTCCAACACTCCACCCCCTTGTTTGAAGAATATACCTCAGAACTCTTGAACAAGAGGGTAATAAGGAAAGTGAAGTCCATCAAATTCCAGGGAAGGCTGTTTTGTGTTCCCAAGAAAGACTCAGACAAACTCAGAGTCATTCTAGACTTGTCTGCACTCAACAAGTTCATCGAGAACAACAAGTTCAGAATGCTTACTTTGCAACACATAAGAACCCTTCTACCAAAAGGGGCGTACACAGTCTTAATAGACCTGGCAGACGCCTACTGGCACCTGCCAGTCAGCAGCCCCTTCTCCTCCTACCTAGGATTCAAGCTACAGAAGAAGAAATTCGTTTTCAGAGCAATGCCCTTCGGACTAAACACAGCCCCAAGGATATTCACAAAACTATCAGACACAATTGTCCAACAGCTACACTCCCAAGGAATTCTAGTGGTAGCATATCTAGATGATTGGCTGGTGTGGGTAGCATCTAAGACTACTTGTCTGCAAGCAGCCAAAAAGGTGATCCAGATCCAGGAACACCTGGGCTTCAAGATGAATCTCAAGAAGTCTCGCCTTTCTCCAGCTCAAAAGTTCCAATGGTTAGGAATCTAATGGAATTTAAAGTCACACCACCTCTCCATTCCATCCAAGAAGAGGAGAGAGATAGCAGGAGCTGTCAAGAGGCTAATCTGTCACAAGAGGATTTCAAGATGCCAACAGGAAAGAGTATTGAGCTCTCTCCAGTTTGCAGCAGTGACACACCCGGTGCTAAAAGTACGTCTAAAGGATGCGCCAGGAGTCTGGAGAAGATACACATCAAATGCTCAAAGAGATCAACTAAGGTTGACCCCATCCCAATTACACACGCTATTAAGGCTGTGGTCAACAGCAAAGAGCCTAGCATGGACAATCCCCCTGCAAACACCACAACCATCAGTCGTGATACACACGGACGCTTCCTTAGAAGGATTGAGAGGCCATTCTCATGAGAGAAAAGTGCAGGGGAATTGGTCACACCGGTTCAAAACCTTTCACATCAACATCTTGGAAGCTATGGCAGTTTTCTTGATGTTGAGGAAACTATCCCATTGCAGAGCAATCCACATCAAATTGGTCCTGGAGAATGAAGTGATAGTAAAATGTCTAAACCCACAAGGCTCGAGATCACCTCATATCAACCATGTGATACTAGCCATCTTCTACCTGGCAAGGAAGAAGGGATGGCACTTATCAGCAGGTCACCTACAAGGGTTCTGCAACGTGATGGCTGATGCTCTATCCAGGCAAAAGCCGATAGAGACAGAATGGTCCCTAGATGCAGACTCATTCTCCTTCATCACGGAAAAAGTCCTGGAACTGCAGATCGACCTCTTCGCAACAAGTAACAAGAAACTATCTTGTTATGTAGCCCCTTATACGGACCCTGGAACAGGTGGAATTGCATTTACCTGTTTCCACCAACCAATCTCCTGCTAAGAGTCCTCGACAAGCTAAGATCCTTCAGAGGGACAGCAGCAGTAGTGGCCCCCAAATTGCCCAAAAGCAATTGGTTTCCTCTGCCGAATCCAGTTTTATCCCAACTAGTCCAGAAGTCGACTGTTACGCTTCATCCTCGAGAACCAACAACCTACATCTCATGATTTTCTCGCCCTAGCAGCGAACAAAAAGTTTGGAATCTCAAAGGATAAAGTTGACTTCATTGAAGAGTATAAGTCAAGTTCGACTAGGAGACAATATGAGTCATCTTGGAAGAAATGGGTGTCCTTTATGAAAACAAGGAATCCAACAGAAATATCGATAGATTTCTGTCTCGCTTTCTTCATACACCTACACGAACAAGGCCTGGCTTCCACCACGATTACCGCGTGTAAGTCGGCTCTGACTAGACCACTTCTGTATGCTTTTGAGGTGGACCTCACTAGTGAAATCTTCTATAAGATCCCAAAAGCATGCGCTGGACTCAAGCCGGCAACCCCTCTTAAGCCCATCACGTGGTCTTAGGACAAATTTTTGCACTATGCTTCGAACCTAAACAATGATGATTGTACTCAGAAAGTCATCTTTCTATTTGCAATAGCCTCAGGGTTAGAGTTAGTGAAATAGTGGCCTTATCCAGAGACGAAGGCCATATTCAGTTCTTAGACACAGGAGAACTGAACCTTTTTCCTGATCCTGCCTTTCTTGCCAAGAATGAGCTACCCACTAAGAGATGGTGTCCTTGGAAAATCTGCCCACTGAAGGAAGATGTCTCTCTATGTCTAGTAGAGTGTCTAAAGGTCTATCTTCGAAGAACTTCAGACTTCAAGGGAGGACAGCTCTTCAGAGGCGAAACTTCAGGATCAAACCTATCCTTAAGACAACTGAGAGTGAAGCTCACCTACTTTATTTGCAGAGCGGATCCTGACACCACACCCGCAGGTCACGATCCAAGAAAAGTTGCTTCTTCGTTGAATTTCTTTCAACACATGGACTTTGAGAGACTCCGCTCATATACTGGGTGGAAATCATCCAGGGTCTTCTATAAACACTATGCGAAGCATGTACATGAAATAAAACACTTTGTGGTGGCGCCGGGTAGTGTCATAAAACCCGTCGTCTAGTGCTGCAATGTCATAAAACCCGTCGTCTAGTGCTGCGAAGAACAGTGGACTGTTTTGGGACTTACCAGTGTATCGGGTGAATAGGTATTCGTACCTTCTAGTGCAAGTCATTACGATGATTAATAGACTGTTCTGTACAGGTGCATAATCTGACCAATAACACCACAGCTGTGTGGATGTTTGCACTACAGTGTTTATGCATATCCAAAATCTGAGCAAGTCCGACAGATTTGGTTTCACATCTCCATTGAGTGGCATTATTCCGATAATGAAATTATATATATATATATATATATATATATATATATATATATATATATATATATATATATATATATATATATATATATATTCTTGTAGACGTGCTTATTTGGAGAAGCAGGAGGCCTATCACCTTTGGAAGGGTAACAGATCAGATTTGACCTGGAACAACTATACTCAGCTTCGAGCTTTTGCTCAGAGAGTTTATGCCTCAACTGAAAAGGAGTACAATTTAATCATAAAAGAAACCCTCTCTGGTACAACTCAGGAACATAAATGGTGGTCTACCCTTAAATCTACACTCTTTGGTGTAGATGCAACAGTTCCTCCTTTACTTAAACCAGCTGGCTCAGTCACTCACTGTCCAAAGGAAAAGGCAACCCTTTTGGCTGATGTTTTTGACAGTAAACAGAGTAATGAAAAACTTGAACTTCCTCATTCCTGTTTTCCTGAGGCTAAACTAACTAGTTTAGCTTTTCGATCTCGTGAGATTAAAGCTATGTTGATGGACCTTGATGCTTATGGAGGTGTAGACCCAAATGGTATTTTTCCTTTGTTTTTTATAAAGACAGCAGATTTCTTAGCTCCAAAGTTATCTGTTATTTTGCGCAAGTTAGCAAGAAGAGGAGCTTTTAGCACTTGTTGGAGAATTGGTAATGTTACTCCTCTATGTAAATGTGTTTGTGGTAGCTCAAGTCCCTCTGATTACCGCCCAATTTCCATAACTCCCATATTATCTAAAGTTTTTGAACGTCTTCTGGCAAAACGTCTTAATAAGTTTGCTGAAGGTAATCATCTATTCCCTAGTTTGCAATTTGGTTTTCGTAAAGGCCTTGGAGCATGTGATGCCCTTCTTACAATCTCCAATGCAGTACAGAAATCCCTCGATTGTGGTCGGGAAGTTCGTATGATTGGCCTTGATTTTAGTGCTGCCTTTGACCGTGTTAATCATGAGGCCCTTGTTTTCAAACTGAAACAGTTGGGAGTGGGTGGGTCGTTTCTTAGCATTATTATTGATTTTTTAAGTAGTAGATCTCAAAGAGTAGTTGTTGATGGGCACCATAGTGAGTATAGGAATGTGATATCCGGTGTTCCACAGGGTAGTGTTCTTGGCCCATTACTTTTCATACTATATACACATGACATGTGGTTTGGCCTAGAAAATAAGCTTGTTGCATATGCAGATGATGCTACTCTCTTTGCATCAATTCCATCCCCTGAATGTAGATCTGGGGTTGGTGAATCCCTTAATAGAGATTTAGCTAAAATTAGTGCATGGTGCAAGTTATGGGGTATGAAGTTGAATCCTAACAAAACTCAAAGTATGATTGTAAGTAGGTCAAGGACAGTGGCTCCTCAACATCCGGATCTCAGTATTGATAATGTTTCTTTAAATTTGTATGACTCTTTCAAAATTTTAGGTGTGTTTCTCGATAGCAAATTTACTTTTGAGAAACATATAAGGTCTGTGTCTTCTTCAATTGCACAAAAAATTGGCTTATTGAGAAAGTCTTTTAAGATATTCGGTGATCAATCTATTCTGAAGAAGTGTTTTAATTCTTTTATTCTACCTTGTTTTGAGTATTGTTCTCCTGTCTGGTGTTCAGCTGCTGATTCTCATCTTAATTTGTTGGACAGAAACTTACGGTCTATTAAATTTCTTATTCCTGATCTAGATATTAATCTCTGGCACCGTCGATCAATTAGTTCATTATGCATGTTGCATAAGATTTTTCATAACTCTGACCATCCTTTACATTCAGATCTCCCTGGACAATTCTATCCTGTTCATAATACTAGGCAGGCAGTTAATTCTAATAGCCAAGCCTTTTCCATCATAAGACTCAATACTACGCAGTACTCTAGAAGTTTTATTCCAGCTGTTACCAAGTTGTGGAATGATCTTCCTAATCGGGTTGTTGAATCAGTAGAACTTCAAAAGTTCAAAGTGGGAGCAAATGCTTTTTTGTTGACCAGGCGGACATGAGTCTTTTTATAGTTTATATATGACATATTTGTTTTTGACGTTGTTAGTAGTTTATATATGACATATCTGTTATGACGTTGTTACTTTTTTTAGAATGATTTATTGTTAATTTGTTCTCTTCAGTTATTTATTTCCTTATTTCCTTTCCTCACTGGGCTATTTTTCCCTATTGGAGCCCCTGGGCTTATAGCATCTTGCTTTTCCAATTAGGGTTGTAGCTTGGATAGTAATAATAATAATAATAATACAGGTCAATATATGAACCCGGATGTGAAAGAATGCTGGATCAGATTCTTATTTTGTTGCAACCACATTTAATGATGCAATTGCAAAATAAAGACAAAAAAATGTATACGCGTCTTATTTTTTACTCTTGTTGCTTTTAAATAAAGCGTGCCAGAGTTTTATTTTGTCCTTATAGAAAGAAAAGACTTGAGCCAAGTACAGATTTCCAAGGTATTCAAAAGTAACCTCTAAAAAGTTTCCCTTTTGTCCCTACGGAAATACAAACCTTGAATCTTTACTGTCGAAGTCGACACTTTCCCTGCAGGGGGCAGGAGGCACTAAGCCTGTTCCAAGCTTAGTGGTAAGGACAGTTAACTGGAATTTCATGTATCGGTCTAGGAGACCAGGTAAAGAATCCATTCAAGGTAGAAGGCACACACACAAGCCCACAAACCCACAGATATAGTACTTTCAAGTAATTTCTCAGGTATGCTTCCATCAGGACGACATGGCCGAGCCCAAAAAACGGATTTTGAGGAAAGCAAAAAATCAATTTTTGGGTGAGAGTGCCATGTCGTCCTGATGGACCCACCCTTTTGCTGACCCCACCCGGAACTACCCTATCTGCGGCTATTCCTGCTTAAAGACAAGTAAAGGAATGGCAGCCGGTAGTAGTACGGATAGGAGGTCCACCGGGTACCTAGAACGTCACCCCCTTTCTTTAGCCACTCTTTCTATGATGTATGGATGTTTAGGTAGGAAGTTCTATTAACCATAATAATTACCTGGAACAGAGATGAATAATCATTAGTAATTATTTCTCAGCTGATCCCATCTTCGTTGATGTATGCTTGATGGATAATAATACGTTGGTATTATAAAATACGTCTTTAATGTATAAAAGACTACATTATGAACTTCACTTTGTGACAGCTGACTCTCAAGTGTACATGGAGCGTCTTACACAAATCTCACAAACCAAAACATTGCTAAACAAAAGAGCATCGCTCTGAAAAGACTTAAATCCTACTCCAGCATAAATCATAAAGAATCACATCTTATCTGAGGTAACCAACAAATGTTTGAATCCTAATACCAAAACAAATCATTACTCTTATGATCAAAGCATAACATGTCTTATTCATGCAATATGATGCAATGTTGTGCAATACCTGAAACACTTGAAATAATATAGTACATTGTTACAATAATACATAACAGTCTCCTCCCCCTTAACTTGACATTGTAAAAACACTCATAAATCTAATCTCTCAGGGGGCTTTCCTCTGTTAATCCTATTAGGAAGCACTTTAACCTCATCTTGTACTGGTACATGAATTGGTTCTGAATCTACATTGGATGTTGGACCATCTTGGTTAATACTTGACTCATTTGATCTAACTACTTCTTTAAGTTTCTCATCTCTAACATTCACATGCTCTACTGTCTTTCTGTTTAACGGCTGTAATTGATCAACATGACGTTTTACAACATTATCACCAACACGAACATCATAATGTAAATTTCCTATCTCTCTTACAATCTCTCCTGGTACCCACTTCTCTGGAGTGTTGTACGATCTTACCATGACATCAGACAAAGGTAAAAAATGTCTCACATTAGGAAGCTTTGCTACTTGTTTATACCCTTTATCTTCTAAATCACTTTGCAAACTTGGATACAACAAATCTAACTTACACCTTATCCTCCTTCCCATCAACAAATTTGAGGGTGCCACGCCTGTTGTGCTGTGCGGCGTTGTTCTATAAGACAATAAAAATTTTGACACATGCAAAAATATATTACTTGAATTCGCTCTTCTACAATTCATATTGTGCTTAAATGTTTGAACAAATCTTTCAGCCTCTCCATTAGTAGATGGATGATATGTAGCTGAAAATGTATGCTTAATACCATTGACATTACAAAATTCTTTAAACTCTTGTGAAGTAAATTGTGGACCATTATCTGTAACAATTCTTTCTGGAATACCATGCGTTGAAAAAATTTGCATTAACTCATTTATTGTGGCGTAAGACGTTGTCGTCTTCATTGGGATAATTTCTGGCCACTTACTGTAAGCATCTACTACTATCAAAAACATATAATTCAAAAAAGGACCTGCAAAATCTATATGCACTCGTTGCCATGGATACCTGGGTAACTCCCACGGGTGCATTCTAGCAAATTGAGGATTGTTTTGTTGCATAACACAATTCATACAATTCTTTATATAACATTCCACATCTTTATCTACACCTGGCCACCATACAAAAGTTCTCGCAATTGACTTTGATCTTACAATACCTTGGTGATCAGCATGTATTTAAGACAAAACCTTATTTCTCAGTGAATTAGGAATAACTACCCTGGAACCTCTCATCACTATTCCTTGTGTCACACTCAGTTCATACCATATATCCTTATACGGTTTACAATTTTCCTCCTTTCCACATAAGTCCCTATCTGTCATTAAACTCTCCAAAACCTTACTAAGTACTGGGTCTTGCTTGGTACTGTGTGCTACATCTTTTGCAGTAATTGGTACATTACATACTGAAATTAATAAAACACTGTCATCATACTCTTCTGGAGCTTTGTCTACGGGTAATCTGGATAAAGCATCTGCATTACCCATATTTGATGTTGGACGGTATTCTATATCATAGTGGTACGCTGCTAACTTAACTGCCCAACGTTGTAGTCTTGCAGCTACCAACGTAGGTAAACTTGCTTTTGGACCCAATATTGCTAATAAAGGTTTATGATCTGTAACAAGTGTGAACTTTTTCCTACCATAAAGATACATATGGAATTTTTTAACTCCATAAACTAATGCTAAACCTTCCTTTTCTATTTGAGAGTAATTCCTTTCTGCCTTGTTCAATACTCTAGAAGTGAATGCAATTGGTTTTTCTGTTCCATCTGGCATTACATGAGATAATACTGCACCTAGACCTATGTTTGATGCATCACAAACTAATTTAACTGGTAAATCCATTCGATAATGTACTAAGAATGTAGGTGATGTTATTTCCTGCTTGATTCTTTCAAAAGATTCCTGACACTCTTTTGTCCACTTCCATTCTACACCCTTATTCAACAGATTATACAATGGATGTGCAATTGTAGACAAATTCTGAATGAAATTCCCATAAAATGTTACTAAACCTAGAAATGATTGTAATTCCTTAACATTTTCTGGCACTTTTGTTGATTGTACAGCTTTAATCTTCTCTTTAGTTTTGTGAATACCCTTGCCATTTATTACAAAACCTAAGTATTCCACTGAATCAACTTCTAAAATACATTTGTTCTTATTTACTCTAATATTATGTTCCTTCAACTTCTTCAGAACTGTTCGCAATCTTTCTCTATGTTCTCTTGTGTCTTTACCCGCAATTAAAATATCATCTATAAAAATGAATACTCCTTGCATTCCTGAAAAAATCTTATCCATAGTTTGTTGCCATATAGCTGGACTACTTGCAACTCCATAAGGTAATCTCTTTGGCCTAAACAAACCTAAGGATGTATTTACTGTACATAATTCTTGTGAAGTTTCATCCATGGGAAGCTGTTGAAATGCTTGTCTTAAATCTAATTTAGAAAAAACACTGCATCCTGACATAGTTGTAAACATGTCTTTCGGATTTGGTAAGGGATGTTGAGCTACTTGCAGTTGTGGATTTAACGTTACTTTGTAATTTCCACACAACCTAACCTGTCCACTTTCCTTCACAATAGGAACTAGTGGTGTAGCCCAATCTGAATATGTGACCTTTTCCCAAGAACCTTCACTTTCTAATCTCTTGATTTCTGTTTCAACTGCACTTTTCAATGCATACGGTACTGGTCTCGGAGCAAAAAATCTAGGAGAACTGTCAGGTTTCAAAACTAAAATTGCCTTTGCGTTCTTTACTGTACCTATTTTATCTTCAAATACGTCTTGAAACTCTGATATGATATCACCCATAGACATTTCATTTTTGTTTTCATCTTGTCTACCTGCAACCTTCAAAATACTAGGCCAATCTAACTTCAAATACTGTAGCCAATCTAAACCTAGCAAAGTTTGTCTATTACCTTTTACTACTGTTAATGGCATTCTCTCTAATTTCTGTTCTTTGTACTGTACTTCTACGTTCGAAGCACCTATTACCTGAATATCAAAACCATTATAACTTTTCAAAACTCTATTTGTACCTTCTAATAACAAATTAGGAATGCTTTTAGCCATTTTCTCAGACATAATTGATACATCGGCTGCTGTGTCAACTTGCATCAAAATTGGTTTACCATTTATGATTACTTCTACCATGATATGTTTCTTTGCACCTTTATTGACTGAATTTATGTGAAACGCAAAATCAGTTTCTGAACTAACCTGATTATCATGAACATTTTCCTCATTATTCTCTTGACCCATAGTATCAACTGTAGCATTTATTTTCTTTGCGTACTGTTTAGGAAATCTACAAGCAGTTGCAAAATGACCTAGCTTTCTGCAATTCTGGCATGTCTGTCCAGTAGCAGGGCATTTCTTTGCTTCGTATGCAAGATGATCAGTTTTACCACACCTAAAACACTTGGGTTTTTCCTGTTGTTTCTGTGTATAAGCCTGATTCTGATATTTATGAACATTAGTGTTAGGCACTTTTCTATGACTAGGCTTTGTCATATTCCTTCTCTGATTCTCATTGGGTTTCCACTTAGAACCTACTGTATTAATTTTTGAATTTTCCATTCTATTGCTTGTAGAACTACCTATTATGTGACTTTGCCTATTTGATGTTTCTAAAGCTCTGCCTGTTATCAATACCTTTTCTAATGTTAAATCTTTATCTTGCAATAATTTCTTTCTTAGCTCTTCTGATGTGCAATGTGCAATTACTTGATCTATGATAACATTCTCTAACTCTAGAAATTCACATGAAACAGCTAAATTCTTTAGTCTAGTCACAAATGCATCTAAACTTTCATTTTCTTTCTGATAAGCTTGCGCTGAAAACTGGTATCTTTCAAAAAATTTATTGACTTGAGGAGCAAAATATGTGGTAAGAGCCTTAATTGCAGCTTCACTTGTGTCATCTGTAGGCTGCAAAGTCTTAAACACTTCCCGAACTTCCCTACCTGCTGTATGAAGTAATAATGCCTTCTTTTGTGCATCCTTCATGTTCCCTAATGCTTCTAAATAAATCTTAAATTCCTCACACCACTGTTGCCATCGTGTTGCAACAGAATTAGGCTCAGCAGTGACGCTGAAACCTGGTGGCGGTTCGATATTAAAAGGCATTTTGTTTGCTTACCTTAATAACTGTGGTAGGTTAAGCTACTTTTCTGCAGTCACAAGTATACTTCCTACCTACCCAACTTTAAATTTCACCCCTTTGTGTATTTGATGAAATTCCTATTCTGCTGCTGGTAAAATCTTCATTGGGCGATTTTACTCTTGTCTTCCACTGTAAAAACGGAACTTCTCTTGTGCTGGCCGTCTTTGTACATAGGCTCCAATGCTTCTCCCTGCTTGCTTCTCCCTGCTTGTCCGTCGACCTCACACGTCGCCAAAATATGATGTATGGATGTTTAGGTAGGAAGTTCTATTAACCATAATAATTACCTGGAACAGAGATGAATAATCATTAGTAATTATTTCTCAGCTGATCCCATCCTCGTCGCCAAAATATGATGTATGGATGTTTAGGTAGGAAGTTCTATTAACCTTAATAATTACCTGGAACAGAGATGAATAATCATTAGTAATTATTTCTCAGCTGATCCCATCTTCGTTGATGTATGCTTGATGGATAATAATACGTTGGTATTATAAAATACGTCTTTAATGTATAAAAGACTACATTATGAACTTCACTTTGTGACAGCTGACTCTCAAGTGTATATGGAGCGTCTTACACAAATCTCACAAACCAAAACATTGCTAAACAAAAGAGCATCGCTCTGAAAAGACTTAAATCCTACTCCAGCATAAATCATAAAGAATCACATCTTATCTGAGGTAACCAACAAATGTTTGAATCCTAATACCAAAACAAATCATTACTCTTATGATCAAAGCATAACATGTCTTATTCATGCAATATGATGCAATGTTGTGCAATACCTGAAACACTTGAAATAATATAGTACATTGTTACAATAATACATAACACTTTCCCCTTACATCAAAGAGTTAAATCTATTCGGGGTGAAGATTGCCATGTGTCGTATCTAAAAATTACGTCCCTGATCCCTAGCGATATCCTTATCTGGATACTCACGCCAGGAGTTAGAATCCTGGAGACCTTCGGTTTATTTCTCTGGGAGTATCACTGTAGCAAATATCCTTTAAAAAGCTACCTAAAGGAACCTTCCATCAGGACGACATGGCACTCTCACCTAAAAATATATTTTTCACTTTGCTCAAAATCCGTTATCTGGACCCTTCACGTGTTGATACTGCCAACCTATGTAGGAGGTCTTCTTTATTCATCCATCTTCTTCTGGAGATGTTGGCGCTTCCTACTTAGCTTCCAAGCGTTACCGTTAGAGAGTTGGTAGGTGGGTCAGTTCATATGTTTATGGCTCTTGACTTATAAAATATGCATGAGCTTATCTCTTCACAGTCCTTTCTCATTATGTGAATTTAGTAGCATACTAACATGTAAATCTTCTCAGCCGAGGAGGAATTATCTTGACCCTTCACATGTGGATACTTCTACTGTGGTATATACAGAAGGGCCTATGCTTAGAAAAGCTACCCTATACTGGAGTGTCAGGAGGTCATGTCAAAAGTGATGATACTGTAGTCACTAGACTAGCCTGCAATACTAACAATTAAGGGTAGATTTTTCTTGCTCTATCACCTATGCATGAGTTTGTCTCTTTTCATCCCCATTATGTGATTTGAATTGCATATGAACACCAAATCTTTATTGGGGAGGAGGACTGACCTGGCCCTTCTCATACTGATACTGCTTGAGTGGCCTGGTAGAAAGATTAATGGTTTGGTGGTGTCCCCTTTCCCCTTACCAGCTACTGATAGTTGAGCATTTTGTTTCCAAGCTTCTATGACAATTCCCACTTTTGCTAAAAGTGATTTCCATGATTATGACTATATTTGCATTCTGGGTAAAATTTAAAACATCTTCCAGATTTGGAAAATCTCTTAGCATAAACACTTTCCATTTGCCATGTTATAATTGAGAATCTAAGGACACTTAATACAATAAAAAATCTTCATAACTAGATACTGTTCTGAAATTTTCATAGATTGAGCTTAGAGAGAAATTGTTAGTTTTATTGTTATATTAAAAAAGATATATTGTAAATAGTAGTTATTGATGGTTCTTACTGTGTTCCAGAAAACTCTTTTAAAAGTGTTGACTGTATCATGAACTAGGTTGATAAGGTGCAGAAGTGGTGTGACAAACACTATTCTTCCCTAAGAATAGTTAAAACTTCTCAGACCCAAAATTGTCCAATACCAAAGTCAAAGGGAAACCAAAACGTGAAATTATATATACAATTAAGTTAATTGTAGCAAAAGACCTTGTGCTTTTTAGAGTTTACCACTTCAATCGACTTACAATGAGCATCCATTAAAACTAGAAAATATGTCCTCATCGGACCTGCATAATGTGAGCATTCACACCTACTATTTCTCAGGCTAATCCATGGACATGGAGGTGCTTTCTTCTTCTTCTTCTTCTTCTTATTATTATTATTATTATTATTATTATTATTATTATTATTATTATTATTATTAGCTAAGCTACAACCTTAGTTAGAAAAGCAAGATGCTATAAGCCCAAGGGCTCCACAGGGAAAATAGCCCAGTGAAGAAAGGAAATGAATAAACTATATTAGAAAGAAAAAACAATTAAAATAGAATATTTTTAGAACGGTAACAACATTAAAACTGATCTTTCATATATAAACTATAAAAAGAGATATATCATCCTGTTCATCATAAAAACATTTACTGCAAGTTTGAACTTTTGAAGGTCTACCAATTCAACGCCCAATTAGGAAGATCATTCCACAACTTGGTCACAGCTGGAATAAAACTTCTAGAGTACTGTATAATATTGAGCCTCATGAGGGAGAAGGCCTAACTATTATAATTAATTGCATACCTATTATTATGAACAGGATGGTACTGTTCGGGAAGATCTGAATGTAAAGGATGGTCAGAATTATGAAAAATCTTATACAACATGCATAACAAACTAATTGAACGATGGTACCAGAGATTAATGTCAAGATCAGGAATAAGATATTTAATAGACCGGAAGTTCCAGTCCAACAATTTAAGATGAGAATCATCAACTGAAGACCAGACAGGAGAAAAATACTAGAAACAAGGTAGAATGAAAGAATTGAAACTTCTTCAGAATAGATTGGTCACAAAAGAATCTTACAACACTTTCTCAATAAGCCAATGTTTGTGCGATTGAAGAAGACAGACCTAATGTGTTTCTCAAAAGTAAATTTACTGTCGAGAATCACACCTAAAATTTTAAAAGAGTCAATGCTGAGATCTGGATGTTGAGGAGCAACTGTCCTTGACCTACTTACAATCATACTTTGAGTTTTTTTAGGATTTAACTTTGTGCCCCATAATTTGCACCATGCACTAATTTTAGTTAGATCTCTATTAAAGGATTCAGCAACCCCAGATCTACATTCAGGAGATAGAATTTGTGCAAAGAGGGTAGCATCATCTGCACATACAACGAGCTTGTTTTCTGTCCCAAACCACATATCATGTGTATAAAGTATGAAAATTAATGAGGCAAGAACACTACCTTAAGGAACACAGATATCATATTCTTATACTCACTATGGTGTCCATCAACAAGAAAAGACCCACTCCCAACTGTTTGAGTTTGAAAGCAAGGATCTCATGATTAACACAGTCAAAGGCAACACTAAAATGAAGGACAATCATATGAAATTCCTGACCATAATCAAGGAATTTATGTACTGCATTGGTGATTGTACGAAGGGCTCTATTAGATAGATAAGCCAAGCATCCTGCTGATAGCTTCTCAATGTCACGATCTAACCCAGGCCACCAGAAGTATCTAAGAGCTAGCTACTTCATTTTAGTAGAGCCTTTATGCTTTTGGTGCATCTCGTTTGGCATACTCTCCCTCCAGTGAGGAGGAAGAATCAACCTGGATACCCATAGGTTATAACTTTGTTGAATGTTCAAGTCGCTGTCTCTAAGGAAGAATGGCTTCAACTCATTGTCAGAAAAAGTAGCATTTTAGCAAACACAGAATCCTTTGCAGACTATTTACTAATCTCATTAGCAATTATTGAAGTTCTACCAAAGGTGTTTATCAATTGGATTCACTCTGCACAAACAGGAACAGCCATATCCAAAGGTTTACCTGAGCAGTGATACAACTCAAATGTATAGGCTTGTAGCATCAAAAAACGCCCTGGAATTTACCGGAAGCTATTTCAGTAATAGGTTTATTAGGGTTAAACAGATGTAATAGAGATTTGTGGTTGGTAATCAGAGAAAAACTGATTCCATTGTGGTGAAATTTCTTAACTGCAAAAATATACACAAGTCATTGTTTCTTAATTTCCAAATAATTATGACTAGCTTTATTTAGCATTGTGAATTAAAAAAGAATTGGAAACTCCTCGCCCTCTTTCTTCTGACAAAGCGCTGCACTCAAACCATACTTAGAACTGTCAGCAGATACTATTATAGGCAGTATATAGTAAAAAGGAATTAATCAAACATCTAGTAAAAGAGACTTAGATTCCTGGAAAGCATGACTATGCTTAGTATTCTACTCCCTATGGACAACTTTTCTTAAAAAGCCACTTAAAGATTCAAGAACAACAGCCGCATTCGCTAGAAATTTCCTGTAGAAATTTAAAATACCAAGATAGCTGATGTGATGACGTCCCTGACTGGTGAACGCCAGACTGGGGTTCAAGTTCCGCTCAAATTCGTTAGTTTCTTTGATCACTGCAGCCTCACCATCTTTTTGAGCTAAGGATGGGGCCATTGAGGAAGCCTATTGGTCTATATGCTGAGTCATCAGCATCCATTGACTGGCCTTCCTTGGTCCTAGCTTAGGTGGAGAGGGACCTTGGGCACTGATCATATGTGTATATGGTCATTTTCTAGGGAATTATCCTACTCAATAGGGCAATGTCACTGTCCCTTGCCCTTCCCATGCATGAACTGCCTTTAAACTATTATACTGTGTGATGTCCTTAGGTTCAGGAGCCTTTAGTATAGCATCTAGCTTCTCTTTAGTTGTTTTTTATATAGCCTATAGTAACCAAATGGTGAAACTCAGGACTAAGCAATGTCTGATTACAAGCATTGGTCATGTCTATCCTAGAAAAAATATTACCACTACCGAAAATAACAAAAAGATAATCAATTGTAGGTACAGGGTATGCTGTAACCCTAGTAACTTGACTAACAGTTAATTGATAATTACCACAAATACATATGGTGTCATCACTCTTTAGTTTGAGCACAATGTTGCAGCTCAAATTAGTGTGCCACAGGTTGAACTATACCTGTCTCCAACTACTTATCTAAAGGTGCATCAAATATAGCACTCATAACATAGGAGACATTACCAGCCTTGAAATACATAGGTAATAAAGACTACACCATATCAATAGAAACTTCCATTTCTAGGAAAGCTCCTAGTTTCTCCTTACGTTCACCAGGAAACTTGGCCACCACTAACTTGCATGAGCTACTGAAGCATGAACCGAATCATCAGCTAAGCAAAGGCTAATGCTTAGGACTAGTAATCCTTCCTGCCCATATAGATTAGGACTTGAATCTTCAACAATAATAATGACTTGGGTCGCCAAGACATGTCCTCAAAAAACTATATTCGTCCAAATCTTCCCCCTCACGGGAATTTTAGAGCCTCCATATTTTTTCTACTCAGTCTTTGAAGGCATTATCTTGGGCCATAGCATTAGGAAAACATTTGCAGAACTTATACTCTCTGATTAGGGTGCATGCAAGCATCTGTGTCTAACTGAAATTTACCATGAGTGATATTGATTTTTAATGTGACATATTAAGGATTTTCCAGATTGGATGAAATAGTTGTAGAAATGTTCTCACCATGCACCTCATTTTGTTACAAGTAGATCTAATTTATGCAGAACTTACAGCCTTAATCTTCCTAAAGGTTTAGTAAGCCATGCTTTTCTAGCAAAACACACTTTCGTAATGTGCTCTGTATGCCTACAGTAACATTCAGTTTTTGAATGGTCAGTCACTCTTCCAGTGGCTTGTCCTACTTCCACAACAAGGTTTTTAAGGCTTTTTACATTTCCTTATCTTTCTCCTTACCTCCTTAATTAAACTTCGGCCCAGGAAAGAAATTGGTTTCAGCACTAGGGTTTTCAGAGCATTTACCTCTCGACTGTAAGTATTCAATTTCAAATTGACCTCCCTGACATCTTTATCTATAGCTTCTAGCACAACAGCAGTCTCTACAGCATGCATAAAATAATATTCTTCACTATAAAAGAAATTATGTCAGGTCCCCTCCTCTTTAAGACCCATAACTAGTCTAACACGTAGCATCTCAACTAGCCAATCGTTAATTTACAAGTAGCAACTACTTACTTAAGAGCTGTAACAAATGTAGGTACACTTTTATGATTTTCCTAGCAACTATAAAATTGAAATACGCATACAATATATTGCAATCACCTGAGGCTTAAAATGATTATTAAGCACTGTAACCAATTGGTCAAAAGTACAATCCCTATTGGCTATAGGACATGCTAAATTCCTTGACTAGTCCATACATTTTAGTACCCAATAGTGAGAGGAATACAGGCATTTGCCTGACACCAGTAATGATATTCACTACAAAATACAAAGAAATTCTAACAATATATGTAGGACAATGTTTGTTCATCATACTGCCCAACATTGCCAATAAGCGATATACTGTACTTAATACAGAATGAATAATACTTTCACAAAAATATTAGTTAGGTTAACTAACTTTTTTTATATCAATATACCAAAATAGGTAAGGTATAGTTATCAGTTAGGTTAGGTTAAGATGCATTAAGTAAGCTTAGACTAAAAATATAATACCGTGCTTGGCGCTATATCTAAGCAATTCATGTTTGTCAGTGGTTATGTAAGCAGATGAGCAACCTGGTGGAGTAACAAGAACTTTGGCTATGGAGGAAATGCTCCCTAAATCTCGAAGCCATTAGTAGCAGGCTGGCAGGTTGGGTTTAAGGCGATAGACAAGATGTCTCTTCGGCTCCTACTCCTGATGCCTGGCGGTTGATCTTACTGGAATTGGTATGGATTGGCAGGGGTCACTTAGTTATATAGGCACTGTGCATCACACGGAACTGATTATCCTTTGATGAATCTAGCCAAAGAATCCTCTATGGATTTAGTCAGTCAATGGGAAGAAAAGATGACAGAATGGCCACCATTCCCGACTATAGCGGGGTGTTAAGAATCTCCCAGTTTATAAATAGTAAAGAAAAATTAAAAATTGATAATTGGAATGTTAGAACCATGAAACACATTGTAAGGGGACTGGTAAAGAAACCTTAGACAAAGGAAATATATATATATATATATATATATATATATATATATATATATATATATATATATATATATATATATATATATATATAAAGTCAGTCATTAACTGAGTGGAGAATGGTAAATAGTAGATTGTTACTTTCAAAGCTCAAATCAAAGCAGTGCAATATGAGTATTATAGTTTGCTATGCGTCAACAAATGATTCCCCTGAAGAAAAGCACGATGAATATTATGAAGAACTGCAGAGTATAATAGATGAGATCCCATGGAGAGATATGAAAATTGTAATTGGCGACTTCATTGGTAAAGTTGGAAGGAAAAATCAAGGGATAGAGAATGTGATGATTGTCAAGGGTCTTGGTAAAGTTATGAATTAGAATAGATCACATTTCATAAGTATCTATTGAACAAACAAACTTGTCATTAGAGTTACTCTTTTCCAACTCAAGGACATCCACAAATATATATGGACTCTTCAACATGTGGAAATTACGAAAATCTAATAGATCCAATTGTCATTAATAAAGGGATAAGGAGAACTCTGAGAAATATAAGAAGCTATAGAGGTTTTCGTAATTGCCACATAGTGAAGAGTCCATGTATATTTTGCGGATGATACAATTTTACTTATCCATAAATGATATAGATGACACTACTGAAACTCTAAACCGAATCCTTAATAGTGTCAGAGATTGGATGACATTTAAACAAATAAAATTAAATGAGAACAAAACTGAATTCATGGTGGTGGGTAAGAGAAACAGCGTGAGAAACTTAGGTGATATTCAAATGAACATGAATAATGACTCGGTGCCGATATCTAACAAAGTTCGAGATCTAGGTGTATTTCTTGACTGTAACCTGTCTCTTAATGCCCAAATAAATAATGTAATCAAAATTGCTGGTTATCATCTAAGAAATATTGCGTTTATAAAAAAAGTACCTGGACGAAAATTCTGTAAAGAAACTTGTGATAAACTGTGTTATTACCAGGATTGACTATTGCAACTATATATATTACAATTTACCAAGAGTGCAACATAAGAAATTACAAAACATAATAAACAGAGGACCAAGACTGATAAAAGGTGTCCCACCTAGAGAAAGGATCGCCCCTATACGAATCGATTTACACTGGCTGCCGATTAAAGCGAGAATTGAATTTAAAATATGTACAATAACCCACCAAGTTATCAGAACCGGTCGTCCAAAATACTTGAGAGAATTGCTACATATTGCACAGCCAACAAATTGTGTCGACACGAGAATAGTTACAGAGGGAGCCTTTAAATATGCTGCACCGAGACCATACAATAAGCTCTCACGAAACATTTGAATGATTGAAGACATTAAGGCTTTCAAGAGGAAACTGAAGACTTTCTAATTTAAACAATCTTACAACAGTGACGATTTAACAGTAAATGAACAATACGTGATCTGAAACGATAAATACTCTGAACGAACAAGGTAAAACGACAGCGGAGGTCGTGTAGAGAGTGGGGTTCTCCTGCTGTATGGGACCGGAAAAGCAGCATTCAAAGTAAAGTCAAGATAAGATCTTGGTAGTGATCACCAGATCCTCATTGCCACACTGAAATTAAAATTAAAATAATTCAACAGAAAGATACATGGAATACCTAGGTTTGATGCAACTGAGCTTCCAGAAAATGAGCACAGAGAAACATTTGCAATCGAATGTAGGAATTGATTTGTAGTCTTAGAGACTTCAAGAGACAAAGAACAGACTATTAATGAAGAATGATGTGATATTAAGAGCATATATCAGTCAGTTGGTAGTGAAGTTTTGGGACATGCAGTTAGAAGAAGAAAGCCATGGATATCAAATGATAGGGGGATACTATAAAAAGGAGACAAAGACAGAAATTTATTGTTGCAAGTTTTCGAGGAGGTAATGAAAATTACAAGGTAGGACATGCCAAGTATGCCAGTATTGATAGTGAGGTCAAAAGAAATTTATGCAGAACTTACAGCCTTAATCTTCCAAAAGGTTTAGTAAGCCATGCTTTTCTAGCAAAACACACTTTCGTAATGTGCTCTGTATGCCTACAGTAACATTCAGAGTTTTTGAATGGTCAGTCACTCTTCCAGTGGCTTGTCCTACTTCCACAACAAGGTTTTTAAGTTTTTTTACATTTCCTTATCTTTCTCCTTACCTCCTTGATTAAACTTCGGCCCAGGAAAGAAATTAGTTTCAGCACTAGGGTTTTCAGAGCATTTACCTCTCGACTGTAAGTATTCAATTTCAAATTGACCTCCCTGACATCTTTATCTATAGCTTCTAGCACAACAGCAGTCTCTACAGAGAATATTTAGATAGGAAAGCAGATGAGGCTGACAAAGTTATGAATTCAGGGAGTGGCTATGGGGTAAGAATCGGTCATAGAATTATCAATGAAATTTCTGCTGGGGCAAAGAAGAAGAAGCGTATACCCATCATAAAGAGAGACAGAACTGTTATCACAAAAGAAGATGAAGAAAGACAATGTTGGATGGAACACTTACGTGAGGTCATGAATAGGAGATACGGAAGGAATAATTTGATTGATATACCTAAAGCTGAGGAAGACCTTGATGTGCCCATGAATGAATTCAGTGTATTTGAAGTCAAAGCTATCATTGAAAAACTCAAGAGATGGAAAGCCCCTGGATACGATGGAATAACTGCTAAGATGATACTGGCTGAAAATGAAGTGACCCCCAGAATAATTATACGATTATTTTGTAGAATGTGGTATGAAAAGGCAAAACCTGATGAATGGGAGTTGGTAGTGTTGGTGAAAATGGCAAAAAAGGAGATCTGATTGTTTACAATAATTACAGAGGTATCACACTTATATCAGTTGCTATGAAAATATATAGTATGCTTATTCTAAAAAGACTAGAGGGAAAGACTGATGAAAAGCTGAGAGATGAACAAGCAGGCTTTAGAAAAGGTGGAAGTTGTACTGACCAAATTCGCATTTTGAGACATTTTATACAGAAATTCATAGAATATAGAAATCCACTTTTGATGGCATTTGTGGACTATGAAAAAGCTTTTGATAGTGTGCACCGGCTAATTTTGTGGAGAGTCCTGTGTCATTATGGAATTCCTCTTACATGTGTGAATTTGATTAAGTCTGTTCATAATCTTAGCATGTGCAAATTTAATGTTAGTGGAGTACTATCAAAGGAATTTCCAGAGAATAGCGGAGTACTCCAAGGGAATGTGTTGTCACCTATGTTTATCCTCCTCATGGATTTTGTAATGCGTATAACAGTCGGAGATGATGGAGAAGGATTGAACTGGATTGGTAATAGGAAATTAGCAGATCTAGAGTATGCTGATGATGCTGTCCTTATTAGCAGAACTCTAAAGAACTTGGAATGCTTGCTTACCAGAATGCATGAAATATCACACGAGGTTTGGCCCAAGATAAATAGAAGAATGACAGATGATAAAAATGGAGTATGCAATGGAAGATGAAATAAATATCATTGGAAGGAGAAAGGATTAATGAGGTAGAATTATTCAAGTATTAAGGAACTATGATCTCCAATACAATCTTTAGAATTAGAGTTTATCGAAAGGCTGAAAAAAGCAAATCAGACAATGTCTAGATTGAGTAAATTTAGAAATCAAATTGCCTGAATTTACATATAAAAACCAGATTACATGTCAGTTTAGTGAGATCTGCGTTACTGTATGACATGAATCATGGTATGGCAACGAGACAATCTCCAACAGATTTAGTAGATTTAAAAGCAAAAGCTATATTTGTGAGTTAAATGGCAGGACAAGATTAGAAATGAGACTATAAGAGATATTACTTGAGTGCCATATGTGGATGAGATCATGGTGAGAGAGATGGTTTGGGCATGCTCTTCGCACTCCCTAAGAGAGATTAGTTGACCAAACGTTCAACTGGGTTCTACAAGGCACTAGAAGAGTTGAAAAATCCAGGCTTACATGGCTGAGGAATCTGAAGCGTGAAGTAGATGATGAATAGAGAAATATTGAATTAAAAGCCCAAGAAAGAGATGACTGGCGAAATCTAACCGAGGCCCTTTGCATCAATAGGCATAGGAGGAGATGATGAAAAATATATTTCATATGCTAAATTATCCGAAAACATCAATTCCACCAATAACATGGTTAGCTCTGGGTTAGGTAGCTACATGAACTTAGGTTAGACTTCCCCATGAAAATACCCAGGTGCAATGCCCTCATCACCAATGCAATGACATTTCTACATGTAAGTACTTATTCTATTCATAGGTGAGATAATTAGCTGTACGACCATATCTAGATATGTAAAGTACTTCAGAAAGCCACTGTGTAGGGTAACTAGTTTGCCAATACGATGATAACCCCTGAGCATAATCCCTCTAAAGGTTTACCAACAATAATGTAAATATTGAATACTTACTCGAGACACTTCATTTCATGTCAAAGAAAACGTGTGGCATTAGATAGGTATAAAAATATGTTATAATGCAATAGGATGTGCCATCTAAGGTATGATCATAAGATATTTAGCCATTCGTTAGCACTGCAGATTTTTTCTATGCTGTCAAATTAGTCTGTTCCACACTCTCCATTCAGAATGATACTACTCAAATACTAAGATTTCAAGATATCGTTGCTTTCTGCAATTAACTTTAGATTTAAATTTCTTACAGAAACATTGAGGATGTATCCACCTGCACCAATGCTTGAGAGAATCTGCACGAAAGACTATCAGTAAGTTTTTTTATATAGAATAGAGAACCAAATTTTTTTCCAATGTTATTGGATTATGGATGCTTTCTATATTGCATAAAATAGTGTTTGGTACCAAATGATTCAATGGAATTAATCACTTCTTACAATGTATTACTTATTATATGTATCTTAAGAACACTTGCGTGAAAAATGCTTCTAGGTGTACTTGGTACTTTTAAAAGCTTTGCTCAGAATGAAATTGACTTTAGTAATCAAGATTCACCATACAATATTTCCATGTCAAATTTCGTCATTGAATAACATCTTGTCTTTATGCAGAATTCCAGGAACTAATTTAACAGTTCCTAAGGCTCTAAGTGTCCAGGTGCCCGTCTATGCCATCCAGCGTGATGAGAAATTCTGGCCAGAGCCGGAAGTTTTCAAACCAGAACGCTTCCTACCAGAGAACAAGAATGACTTGACAAATTACACCTACATGCCATTTGGCTTGGGTCCCAGAAACTGTCTTGGTAAGGGGTCTTTCTATCTGTATCTTTGTTCAATTCTGAAGCCTTTTGTATAATTATTTCATGATATATGCAAGAATTAAATGGACCCCAAATCTATATCGGTTGTGATAAGGAACTGTATTGATAAAGAGTTTTGAAGTATACATCTAAATTTATAATATACAGGTATAATATACAGTACAAGAAATGAATATAAATGCTCATGACATTCGTCTTATGCCCAATAAACTGTATTAGTAAGCGGCTATGGTGATGTGTTTCTTGGTTAAATTTCCAAAACTGTTGTGTTGCATTTGAGTACATGACATATATTAACAATATTTAGGAACTGACTAGAGCCTCCTAAATAGTATGGGTAGAGCTAATTCTTATTGTGTAGTGATGAACAAAACAGGTTAATATTTTATTACAGTATAGGAGTTTTCCCCCAGAGCAAAAAAAGTTAGAACTACCTTCTATCACTAGCTTCGTGTCTTGTAGTCTTTGAATTCAGCAAGTAATTGACTGTTTTGTTATTGCAATGTGGTGACGCAGTATGCTTGCGGTGTGTAGGCTGAAGTAATAATAGTGCTGTAAATAAAACAAATCCACAAGGAAAGCATTGACCCGTTTTGCAATATAGATTTTATATTCTTCATGACATCCCCTGAAACTTGGATCATAGCATTATAGTGATTATTTCAAGTTGCCGTTATAAGCATTTTTGTCTCGCTTCTCAAGATATGCACTTATTTTCACAAACCTGTAAGTACAGTTGGCACTATACAGCAATTCCATCAAATTTTCCATTCTTCCTTCAGTCTGAAATTTAAAGTATCAGGCCCTTCGTGTGAACATAAATGCCAATCATCCATAAACGGTTCAAGTTTATTTAGTTTTTAATTGTTTGATAAGGAGAGATTAATTACAATTTTTTTTCCCTTCTTGAGAATTTCTGGCTCCATCAACTGGGTCTGCACTTAGTCTGGGTAATGGAATATGTTTTGTTAGAATCCCTTTGAACAGAATTATAGTTATTCAATGCTAAATCTTAGTAAAAGATTTATGCTTTCTTTCTTTCCCCCATGAATAAACGTGTTTTTTAACTACTATTCAAACATTCCAGCTATGCGGTTTGCCCAAATGGAAGCGAAAGTGGCTTTAGCAAAGCTAGTCCTAGCAGCAGAGTTGACACTTGCTCCAGGCCATGAAGAATTGGTATTGTCCACTGGATTTGCACTTCTGAAACCCATAAAGCTAAACCTTGTTCTTAAGCCTCTAAATGAAGAATGATTGCCAACTGAATTGCCCCAAAGAGGCAGATGCGACCTATTTGGAAAGTATACATGGGATTACTTTTATATTTGCCTATATATGTTAAGCAGTATTATGTATCAATATTATAATATACCCTTATAATATACCCTAAATATGCGTGTTCGTATTGTACAATCCCCCCTTTTATGCGGTCGATAGTTATCAAATATAAATTTTCTGTACCTGTGAATCTGTTCACAGTGCGAGTCACGTGCCACAACATATCAAATCTATTGTCTTTTCAAGTGTTGGTAGGCTAGCGTAGGCTAAGGTATGGAAAACCGATAATGAATGTAACCAAACCATATTTACTTTACATTTTGCTGACATAATTTTATGATAAATAGCCTATTTGAGGAAATTTGTACAAGTGGTGCTGAGAAAATGAAAACATAGAGTTGTGATTACTTTCTCAGCAACCTTTATCATTCTCTTTCTTTAACCTTTTGATAATTTTAATGGTAATGTTAATGACAGCAGTAATAATATTTAGATTAGCGTAATACTAAAAACCGATATGAGCTAAATTCATTTAAATTTTCCCTAATTTTAGGTCGTCTTACATTCAACAGTAAACGGTATTTACACTCTTCATGGGTGTAATATTAAACTTTTTCAAGTTATTAAAACTTTAAGACCTTTTTAATGTTTTGTTTATTCATAAGGACTATTTCATATTAGAAAAAATAAAGGATAGTGCCTAGAAAGTATTGAAAAGGGCTGGTATAAAAGTTTGCCTTAATCCTAATGAAATTATGTCTGTTAAAATATGCTAGGTTCCAGTTCTGCAAGACCGTTTATTGACAAAATTCTTGCATAATTAAGGACCCTATTGTGTATATATATATATATATATATATATATATATATATATATATATATATATATATATATATATATATATATATATATATATATATATATATATATTATTTATATTATTTCCCTATTCTATGCTAATTGAGAAAGTTCTAGCTAGTTACATTTGGATGTTGAATCAGGAAGCAGATATGGTAAGTTATAGTGTCAACAGACCTTACCTAAGCACATAATTTCATTGAATTAGAAAATGATGAAAGAAACAAAATTATGGTTATATTAAGATTAGGAAATTGATTAAGGGTCTGTTTAGTAAACCAGCACCTGTCTGAAGTCATTTCCTGCCTTTTAATGTTAATAGAAGGTCAAGACAGTAATTATAATGAGAATGATAATAGAAAAGGCTCAATTTTATGTATCTCAATATGTTATTTCTCAGTAATAGTAATGTTGTCTGTTTTTATGCTTAGTCGTCTTTTTTTTTTAATACCAACAAGACAACAGGAACAAGAAGTGAGATTATATGTATGTTATAAAACATGATACGTACAAATTGAGTATATATATATATATATATATATATATATATATATATATATATATATATATATATATATATATATATATATATATATATATATATATTCATATATAAAGATTTCTGTACTTTATGAGAAGTACTTTATGGATCTGGAGAAAGCATATGATAGAGTTGATAGGGAAGCAATGTGGAATGTGATGGGGTTATATGGAGTTGGTGGAAGGTTGTTGCAAGCAGTGAAAAGTTTCTACAAAGGTAGTAAAGCATGTGTTAGGATAGGAAATGAAGTGAGTGATTGGTTTCCGGTGAGAGTGGGGCAGAGACAGGGATGTGTGATGTCGCCGTGGTTGTTTAACTTGTATGTTGATGGAGTGGTGAGAGAGGTGAATGCTCGAGTGCTTGGACGAGGATTAAAACTGGTAGACGAGAATGACCATGAATGAGAGGTAAATCAGTTGTTGTCTGCGGATGATACTGTACTGGTTGCAGACACAGAAGAGAAGCTTGGACGATTAGTGACAGAATTTGGAAGAGTGTGTGAGAGAAGGAAGTTGAGAGTTAATGTGGGTAAGAGTAAGGTTATGAAATGTACGAGAAGGGAAGGTGGTGCAAGGTTGAATGTCATGTTGAATGGAGAGTTACTTGAGGAGGTGGATCAGTTTAAGTACTTGGGGTCTGTTGTTGCAGCAAATGGTGGAGTGGAAGCAGATGTACGTCAGAGAGTGAATGAAGGTTGCAAAGTGTTGGGGGCAGTTAAGGGAGTAGTAAAAAATAGAGGGTTGGGCATGAATGTAAAGAGAGTTCTATATGAGAAAGTGATTGTACCAACTGTGATGTATGGATTGGAGTTGTGGGGAATGAAAGTGATGGAGAGACAGAAATTGAATGTGTTTGAGATGAAGTGTCTAAGGAGTATGGCTGGTGTATCTCGAGTAGATAGGGTTAGGAACGAAGTGGTGAGGGAGAGAACGGGTGTAAGAAATGAGTTAGCGGCTAGAGTGGGTATGAATGTGTTGAGGTGGTTTGGCCATGTTGAGAGAATGGAAAATGGTTGTCTGCTAAAGAAGGTGATGAATGCAAGAGTTGATGGGAGAAGTACAAGAGGAAGGCCAAGGTTTGGGTGGATGGATGGTGTGAAGAAAGCTCCGGGTGATAGGAGGATAGATGTGAGAGAGGCAAGAGAGCGTGCTAGAAATAGGAATGAATGGCGAGCGATTGTGACGCAGTTCCAGTAGGCCCTGCTGCTTCCTCCGGTGCCTTAGATGACCGCGGAGGTAGCAGCAGTAGGGGAGTCAGCATTATGAAGCTTCATCTGTGGTGGAAATGTGGGAGGTTGGGCTATGGCACCCTAGCAGTACCAGCTGAACTCGGTTGAGTCCCTGATTAGGCTGAAGGAACATAGAGAGTAGAGGTCCCCTTTTTTGTTTTGTTTCATTGTTGGTGTCGGCTACCCCCCAAAATTGGGGGAAGTGCCTTGGTATATGGATGGATGAGAAGTAATAATCATTATTTGTCACTTTCTCATGTAGGCATGCCAGTAAATTACACTGCTACCAAATTGATATAATTTTTATTTCTTCATAGGCGTTCTTATGAAATATAATATACCTATATAACCTGTTAGTCAGGTGATGAGAGATGGGCATTGTAGTGATTAGCCAATTTATCCCAAAACTCATTGTGGTGAAATTGAAAAGGTCTCATCTGCAAAGGAGAGTGAAGGTTAACATCTCTAGAGAAGCCATAGTTCTGGAAGATTCATATCCACTTGTGAGCGCAGTTGTGATGTCATCAATTCTTTTTACCGTATTAGGAAAATTTGGAACTCTTCTCTGACGGAAAAGCCCTTAAAGGAAATGGTGCTTTGGCTATTCCTAAATAGCAAATCGAATAAACTGTCTGAAGACAGAGGACTAATTGAAATGAATTATTATCCATAGATTTGACAGTAGATTGAATAGTGGTCTCAGGTTTCACAGAAGACCTTCCCGAGAGAAGTTGAGATTTGGCCAGTCGTCCAAATACAACTGAACCATGGCGCCCAAAAGATTAATCACTTCACTTCTGAGGCCATGACCCTTATGAACACGTGTGGTGCAGTATTAAACTCGAAATAGTGGTAACTCTGTTTTACTCATATGAATCTGAGAACAATTATGTAGTTGGGGAAAGAAGAAAATAAAAATGGATGATCAACAGCTCAACTGAAAGCATCCAATCTCCCTATTGAGCTGTGAAGTCTCCATGAAGAACCTTGTCAGATTTAAAGGCTGGTTGAGAACAGGACACCAGCTCCCTTTAACCTTCTGAACTAAGAACTGACAACTGTAGACGTAGAAAAATTGGGTTAACCTTTTGTATTGCCCCCTTTAATAACAAAGATGATATTTGTCTTGCACAATTTCCAGTGTTTATGGGTTGTGAATATCCAATGGAGAAGGCTGTAGTACATCAGTGAGAGGGGGATGTGACACCAATGGAAATTGATGACTCGTCGTCAAAACAATTAGTACCCATTGCAGATCATAAATACGATGTAAACAGCACTTGGAAGACTTATTGTGTGTGCTTGACTTGCCAGAAGAAACAGGTATTCTTTGATAGAAACGTTGACTACCTCTAAGGAAAAGAGGGACTGGAACCTCTAGACCTGACCAGTCCTGTGGGTAGAAAGTCTAGAGAGGGCTGATAATAAGTGGAAGAATAACCACAAGAACCATATGAAGCTGAAATCTGAAAATTAGCATCACGAATAGTATATAAAATTTTATAATTTTGTCTTTTAGATGAAACTCCGGTAACTGGAAAAAATATTCTTCATAAAAAAGAACCAAAACGAAGAGCGGTCATTAAAAGATGTCTGTGACTCGGCAAGTCTTCACAATTTAACAAAACTGTTCTCTCTTTTCAAGGATGATGTTACCATACATTTGAGCTAACTTCGATGAGGCATCAGACAGATTAATCCAAACACGACAAAAATTCTGAATTTTCTGTTATACCACTTTGAAGTTTACTTATAAATGGAGTTTGAGGAGGAGTTTGAGGACTGATTTCAGATTTTTAATACCACTAACGAATTATGCAGAACCACAGTTGTTGAATCTGCAAAGGAATTAATTTATAAAAATTTATCAAGGCCATCCGTCATTCCCTCGAACTCCTTTAGCAAAATGAAAATTCTACCTTTCAAGAGAAGAGAACATTTAGAGGGCCCAATAAGCAAAGTTATCGATGACTATAGATAAGTCTGCATTTAGCATGAGTAAGTCACCAGTACAATAAACATTGATTCGGTTTTATTTCAAAGAAGATTTATTAAATCAACAGAGAGCCAGATGTAATGATTTAGTTATTACTTTCTTCAATACAGCATCCTTTTTACCCCCACAATGCCAGTGGAAACTTGGAACGAAAAACAGTTAAAGGAGAAGACATTAGAGCCAAAAAACTTAGAATGAGTTAAAATTGATTGTTAGGTCAAAAATTAGTTACAACAACCGATGTGCTGGCAGTATGTCTTGCAATAGAAATGGCCAAGCTGCCCTTTTTTCTGTCTCTATTATTTCTATGGACGGAAAGATTACCTAGTCTGGTGTCGATTCTCATCCCTAGATATACCAAATCTTTAGGATGTTCAGCCTGTTGCACATCGACGCCTTCTGGCCCAAATTCACAAATCTAATAAATCCAATACAGTATACCAGGAGTAAGTAATATGCCAAAATCCGGTATTCAGCCAAGGAATGTGTCCTTAATCTATTTTGGGGAATTGGACATATAAAGGTTACAACCTCATACATGATGTCTTCTCTCGGTTCCACCATCAGGTCGTGACACAATTCTCTCTTCCTTATGTACAATCTGTTCAGCCAAAAGTCAAGCTTGGCACCTCCCCCTTCTAATCCTGTGTTCTCTGAGTAAGCTTTGAAGGTTTTTAAAAGAGACGCCAGCACCCCGCTCATTTTTAGCACAGGGTTTGGATTTACACATAGCCATCTCCAGAAGGAATTTTGGTTTTAGTTATTGGTGGTAAAGACCTATTGATAGTCTTCCTTCCCCTCTCTAAAAAAAGGACACCTATATGCCATCATATTCACTTTCGAAATGTTGTTGCTCGCGCTATGTGAAGCATTTCCAGCTCTTGTTGGACAAGTTTACATCCCACTCGATTTTCTTAGTTTGTGCTTAGGTCGGAAAAGAGACATATCAGCTTCAGGGTCCCTTCCTCCTCTTTTCGCCTCTTTCCTGCTGTCGCTGATTTAACAAGAGTTCATGCTGGTCAGGGGAAGGACTGTAGGAGAGCTACACCACCCAGTACTTGTCCAAAGACTTGGGTGCTCTGATGAAGGTGTAGAAGTAGAGCAGTATCTTCTTTTCATCCTTGGATGATCGTGGTATTCCCTTTGACTGATATTTCTTGAAAATTCTTCAAAAGGGAAAACGGGGTTCTTCTGAACCGTCCTAGAGTATAATTTGATGTTGAAAACTTAAATTCAGATGCATGGCTCTATTAGCCTCGCCAATCATACCGAGCTTTATTGTCATTATCCTTATTAACATTACTATTATCATTATTATCCTTACAAGCCAAGCTACAATTCTAGGTGGGTAAGTAAGATGCTACAAATCCTTGAACCCAAATAGGAAAGCAGCTCAGTAGGGGAATAAAACAAGTAATGAATAAACTATAACATGAGCAACATTGTTACAATAACATAAACATGGATACGTATATACAGATAGACGGAGGATAGTGAAGGGTTTGAAAAGCAAGATCAAATGAGGATAATGAAAAAGTTAAAGAAAAGACCATCTCTTGACAAACCACCAAGCATCATCAATCTTTCTTTTATGTCTGCGCCACAAACTATGCAAAATAATAATAATAATAATAATAATAATAATAATAATAATAATAATAATAAAAACAAGAGGAAGAGAAATTGGACAGAAAAGTATGCTTGAGTGTACACTGGTAATAGCTACCGTACCTTGTTGCCAGGAAGACGAGGGTGGGATACTTAGCGGGCATAGTAAGACGTATACAGTGTATGGTCTCTTTATACGAATTTCCTCCGAAGGGATTGACAGCTCTATTAATCTTCACGCCCATTCAGTACACCCACAATAACCTTTTTTTTTTTTCAAGTTAAATTTTCAGATACAATTAATATTTTCAGTCTTTGAAACTCAATATCTCAACGTTAACTTTAGCCTTCATGGTAAATATGGAGATTGATTCTGCAACATGCACATATGCTTTATTATTATTAGAATGAAGGTATTAATTTCCATTGGTGTCACAGCCCCCTCTGCCTGTTCTACTACAGCCTTGTCCTCTGGATCTTCACATAAAAGGGTGGCTTACATAATACTTTGTAACCGATGTGTTATGTATTTTATACTGTAATACTATATGCGTTATGGGTATTAAGTAATGTTGCACAATATTGCATTGATAGAACATGTATTGTTTAGACACACAGAATAAGTGTAGTAGCGTGTGTTATGAAGGATTTAATCATTAATTAATTGCCTTAAAGTTAGGATGTGATTCTTCTTACTTTTGTATTGTAGCAGGATCCAATCTTTTTGAAAGCAATGCTCATTTGTTATTTTTGTATTGTTGTGTACGAGTTTTTTTTTTACATATACTCACTCGAAACCCACAAGTTGTTAGAGAAGATCAGAGATAAAAGCCTAAGAGAAAGTGTATTTTAATAAGAAGTCTCTGATTATATCCCATCTACCCAGAAGACAAGTCGGCGAAGATGCTGGGATAGGAACATCTCGACAAACTAACAAATTAACTTATTATTCCAGGTGAGTGAGCTGGTACCAAGTAAGTGTGATGTAGGCCAAGCATCACACGATGTACATACCATTCTTGTATTTTAATATATCCGACAACCATCAAATCAATTCTCATTAGGTCTATCATTTTGCTTCCTTCCTGTAATGTGAGAATTACATACACAATCATTCTAGAAATCTATCTTCCTTGATTCTTCCTACATGACCAGACTAAAATATCAATAAATAATAGGTTCCCCTTTTTACAGATGCTCGTATTTCCGGTACATTGTAGTTAACCTTTTTTGTTTCTCCCATTTGCTACACAACAAACTTGTTGCAAGTACAGTATCCATCATAGGTCTACACTTCAAAAATAAGATGAGTGTTGTGAAAAGTCTCTCTATATTTTGCAACTTTATGATATTTTATCCTTCCTTTGGGTAGAAGATGTATGCATGTATTCCACCCGTTAAGATAATATAAACGTAGGATGTAGTAAAATAAATGGTAATTGGTCTCATTTTGCAACACTAAGAAGTTTAGAAAATTGCGTAACTTGTAACCAAGTAAAGCATCGAGTATCACGTGAATGACCATGGCTGAATTTGCAGTAAACATTCACAATTTGAAAGCATTTGCAGAGTAAGGTGAGTAGCGCATTCTGACACACCACGAGTACAACAGGGAAAGAAGATGGTGCTCAAACCAGTATTTCGCTGTGCATAAGCAATGCCAAAATTAAACTTTTATTAATAACAATTTCAACGTTAACTAAGTCTGTGACCTCAAATCAATTCCTCCCTCACAACATGAAAGCGTCGCAAAAAACACTCGATACGAATAGGTAACACATAAAAGTCACCTCACAGAATGAGTACCCAAAGAGCAAACAGGTTACAGATTACAGAAGTTCTGTTGTCAAACAGTCAAACAGAGTAGATCAAGACCTACAGACCGAGTATCTCGAGTAGAGTAACATTGAATAGCGAATCGATGATCGTTAACTTAATAGGAAGTGATTCATCTTTCTCCTCCGCATTTATTTTGGAAAATTACATCGACCGTCACTCAGTATATCAGGTGCGTAATTACAGTGTATCGTCTTTTTCCAAACACTTGTTCATTTACGTCAAAAACTTACTTTCTTTTTAAACAACTCCAAAGTTTTCATTTATTTTTAGTTCTTGGGAGGTAAGTTATTGAATAGATGATTATAGTTTTAGAAGGCCCAAATTAACTAAGCTAGGGATTATAATGTTATATTTTTAAAATATGGCATTTCATTTTCCTAACAGGCATCTGTCGTTATTATTATTATTATTATTATTATTATTATTATTATTATTATTATTATTATTATTATTATTATTATTATCATTATTATTATTATTATTATTATTATTATTATTATTATTAAAAGCTAAGCTATGACCCAAGATGAGAAAGCAAGATGCCATAACCCCTTAGGACTCCAACATGGAAATAGCCCAGTGGGGAAATGAAACAAGAAAATAAATAGACTACAAGTGAAGTAATAAGCAATCAAAATGAAATATTTTAAGAGCAATAACTACATAAAAATAAATCTTTCATGTTTAAACTATAAAAACTTAAAATAAGAAAACCTAGAGGAAGACAAGTAAAATAGAATAGCGTGCTCGAGAGTACCCAAAAGCAAGAGAACTCTGCCCCAAGACAGTGGAAGGTCATGGTACAAAGGCTATGGCATTACCCAAGACTAGAGAACAATGGTTTGATTTTGGAGTGTCCTTCTCCTAGAAGAGCTACTTACCATGACTAAGGAGTCTCCTCTACCCTTACCAAAAGGAAATTAACCACTGAAAAATTACATTGCAGTAGTTAATTCCTTGAGCGAAGAAGAATTGTTTGGTAGTCTCAGTGTTGTCAGGTGTATGAGGACAGAGGAGAATATGGAAGGAATAGGCCAGACTATTCGGTATATGTGTAGGCAAAGACAAATGGGTCGTAACCAGGGAGAGGGATCCATCGTAGTACTGTCTGGCCATTCAAAGGACCCAGTAACTCTCTACTCTGGCAGTAATATCTCAACGGGTGGCTGGTGGTCTGGGCAGCCTGCTACCTTAGATAACGGCATTTAGATTTCCTCTACAACAACAATAACAAATGCAGTTATTTCTATTCCACTGCAGAACAAAGGCCTCAGACATGTCCTTAGTCATGTTAGGTGTTTGACTATATTCATCACCACGCAGGCCACTGTGGATTGTAGATGGTGGGATACTAGTCTGATTGCTCACAGGAAACCAACATAGTATGGATGTCCCTGACTAGTACAGTTTTTCTGGTCATGACAATACACAAACCCTTTCAACACGTTAAGGTATCCTCGGTCCATAAATGTTAACTTATGTGGAAGCATCTTCGTACAGTTACAAGTATCCGGTATAGCTGGTATCCATGATCCATTGTTTGCACCGCACTTATAGTTACCGGGTTATAGGCTACTATACTTATCCACCCAATTTTTTTAACCGTTACGGCTATTTTTTCATAGACGTAGGCCTAGTTTCATGTTAAGTTTTGAATCAGATGTCGAAAAGATGTTTTAAGATTATAGATAATTCGTTATTCTGAAGCCAGGTCGATAATTTGGCTCCCGTGGAATATGCTGGTGACGAACAAGACCGAGTTTATCTTAGAAGTCCTGTTTCAGTGAAACTTTTAAACCTCGATAGTTCAATTATAGGGGATTTCAAGGAAATTCTTACGAGAAAATATCTGAAATAATAATGGGAATAATTATTATTATTATTATTATTATTATTATTATTATTATTATTATTATTATTATTATTATTGGGAAAAACTCTCGCTTTCCCAATAGGTCAAGCAGCCCAGTACCAAAATAGGAACTGAGAAGTGAAGAATAAACTATAATAAAGAGATAACAATAACAAGAACAAAGTAAAATATTATCAAGGACGAGAACAACCAATAGATAACATTTTAAACTATTCGTATGGTACCTCGGTCCCAGCTACATCCACTTTTTACCCTTTGACCCATCCAGTTGTCAACATCTTAATTTCCTCCTTGTTACACTTCAGCGCTGAATGGCCTCCCCGTACCAAACTCCAAGCCAGATGGCATAAATTCTTAGTTTCAATCCAAGTTTGGATTTCTGAAGTTATTTAGTTCAATTAGGCCTACTTAGTAATTTCACAGTTTGGGCAACAGCAAATGCATACAGAAAGACAGTTATCTTCCTTGCAATCTATGTGGAGAGAGAGAGAGAGAGAGAGAGAGAGAGAGAGAGAGATTTAGCATTAAATGAATAATGATGGCAATTTATGTTGTGGCCTGATTGGTAACGTCTCTGCCTGGTGTTTGCCAGTTGTGGGTTCGACTCCCGTTCAGTCTCGATAGTGCCATTAGTGTCTGGAACCTTACCATCCTTGTGACCCAAGAATGGTGGGTTTGGGGGAGCCTATAGGTCTATCTGCCGATTCATCAGCAGCCATTGCCTGGCTCTCCTTGGTCCTAGCTTGGATGGCGAGGGTGCTTGGGCGCTGATCATGTGTATATATGGTCAGTCTCTAGGGCACTGTCCTGCTTGATAGAGCAATGTCACTGTTCCTTGCCTCTGCCATTCATGAGCGGCCTTTAAACCTTGAAGCTGAGAAAAGTGTTATGTAATGATATTGACACCACTGGTGTCAGGAATAATTTGGCACTTCAGAATTGTGTCGCAAATTGAGCCTGCAGTGCAGCAGTGCCAAACGACTGCCTACCAGACTGACAGTCAGTAACTCATCTAAGCAAGACGTAAATATAGAAGTTTATTTTCGAAACAGAAGGAAGATGAAGCCGACAAGTCAGTGGCCTTCCTTTCTGGCCCTCTCTCAACTCCGATCTAACCTGTTCACCTGCTGCTTAGTAAACATTTATTATTATTATTATTATTATTATTATTATTATTATTATTATTATTATTATTATTATTATTATTTAAGTTACTACCCTAGTCGAAAAGGCAGGATGCTATAAGCCAAAGGACTCCAACAAGGAATAATATCCCAGTGAGGAAGAAAAATAAGGAAATAAACTACAAAAGAATTAATAATCAACTGAAATAAAATATTTCAAGAACACTAACAACATGAAAATAAATCTTCATATAAAACTATAAAATAAAAAAAAATAAAAAAAGCAAGAGAAATAAAGTAAATTGGGAACTCTACTCCAAAATAGTGGAAGACCATGGTGGTACAGAGGCAATGGCACTACCAAAGACTAGAGAACAAAGGTTTGATTTTAGTGTCCTTCTAGGAGAGTTGTATACCATAGTTAAGATGCTTCATCGTCGACTAAATCTTCATCAACGTTATATTTTTCGGGAGAGTTTTGTCAGTAGAAGAGCAGGATTTAAATGTGTATAGCCTGCTCATGTCCTGTTAACAGCATCCTTTGTTGATATATTCACCTTACAAAAAAAAAGAAAAAACACGAATAAAATTAAGATGCGTCGTCACTGCTCTAAATAGGAATGTCGACATTTTGCTGTTCTTGAATTAACATATATACGCAATACGTATGTAGTTATACATTATGTGGCTTTAGTTTTTCACAATGCCCATGGAGAGAAGAACAGAAATTTGTAACCTAAAGTGGGAAATGAAACGAAATATTGTACAGAGTGATTCAAGACCCAAATACTGAATATATCTTCTCCAGAAGTTCATCGATACCTGAAAACTTTCAGTACTACAACAGATGAGGAGTAGAGACAGGGGGTGGGGGGTGTTGTTTGTGACGTGAGTGATCCGTATAGCCAAAATGTATTCCAACAAGAAATTTAAAACAAGAGCTCTCTCTCTCTCTCTCTCTCTCTCTCTCTCTCTCTCTCTCTCTCTCTCTCTCTCTCTCTATATATATATATATATATATATATATATATATATATATATATATATATATGTATATATATATATATATATATATATATATATATATATATATATATATATATATATATATATATATATATATATATTCACATAAATTGCAAAGGAGATACCCGCCTTTCTATGTGTATCTGCTATTGCCCAAATAAAGAAATTACCAAGTATTTGAACCAAAGGACAGCCTAATCAGATAATTTGAATCCAACGTTTAAACACCTTAGAAATAATATTCACGAATAATGACTGGAATTATTATTATTATTATTATTATTATTATTATTATTATTATTATTATTATTATTATTATTATTATTATTATTATTATCGTTGTTGTTGTTGTGTTGTTGTTACTGGTGCCACTTTGATTATCCTTTCTTCTTTCGACTTTATTAATCCCTCTATTCTCCAGAGTCGGCCGCTCAAGTCGATTCTTCTCCATCTGTTTCTACTGCTTGCATCTTCTCAACCCAGTCCCTCCTCATCACATCTATCCATCTGGTCTACTGATACTCAACTCTATAATTTGGAACAAAAGATTCCTATTCTGTTGCAAGAATATAGATAACACACAAATACACACACACACACACACACACACACACACACATATATATATATATATATATATATATATATATATATATATATATATATATATATACATATATATATATATATATATATATATATATATATATATATATATACATATATATATATATATATATGTGTGTGTGTGTGTGTGTGTGTGTATCTTAATATCTGAATGATAATCCGTCACGCATGGGGTAAGGAAATCAATTTCGATCATTGAATGATATTAATAACAACCACAAGACAAAGTCTATAAAACTATTCAACAAAAGAATTGTTGAATGTAGAAAATGGATTTCAATGATGAAACTGAAACGTCATCTTGAAAATGAGTAGGCTACAGTACTACATCTGGATGAGGTGTGATTTGGTTGCTATGCGGAATAACATGAATACACTACACAAACCTCAGGCAATAAGAGTAAATAGAATTATGATAATGGTTATGAATGGAGAAGTATTAATTTAAAAGCTCAAGATAGAGACGACCGGCGAAATCTAACCGAGGCCCTTTGTGTCAATAGACGTAGGAGGAGATGATGATGATGGTTATAAATTACTCACAATAGCACGAGTTTAAAAATAGAAATATGTACTTGAAGTATACTTACTCTATCGGTTTTAAAGCTTTGATCAAATAAGAAATAGAGATTGATCTCTCTCTCTCTCTCTCTCTCTCTCTCTCTCTCTCTCTCTCTAAAACCTCCATACGGATAGAATATTCCAACAATGATAATAATGATGAAAACCAGTATAGTAAATATGAGATCCTGTTTTTAAGAGTAGCAGGTTGCCCAGGGCTCCAGCCACCCGTTGAGATACTACCACTAGAAAGTTATGGGATCCTTTGACTGGCCAGACAGTATTACAAAGGATCACTCTCTCTGGTTACGGCTCATTTTTCTTTTGCCTACACTTGGTACCAGATAAATTTAAAAACATTTGGTGATCACATCGTTGTTTTTAGTTAGTTGAGGTACTTCCAGGGGAACTACAAGACTTTGCCTACACGTACACCGAATAGTCTGTCCCATTCTTTCTACACTCTGCTATGTCTTCTTATACCTGACAACGCTGAGATTACCAAACAATTATTCCTCTTTCAAGGGGCTAACTAGTGCAATGTAGTTGTTCAGTGGCTATTTTCCTCTTGGTAAGGATAGATGAGACTCTCTAGCTATAGTAGGCAGCTCTTCTAGGAGAAGGACACTCCAAAATCAAACCATTGTTCTCTAATTTTGGGTAGTGCCACAGCCTTGAACCATGGTTTTCCACTATCTTGGGGTCGAGTTCTCTTAATTGAGGGTACACTTGGGCACACTATTCTATCTTATTTTCCGTCCTCTTGTTTTTTTTTGAAGGTTTTATAGTTTATGTATAAAAGATCTATTTTGACATTGTTACTGTTCTTGAATTATGTTATTTTATTTGTTCATTGATTCTCTGGTAGTTTATCAATTTCCTTGTTTCCTTTCCTTATTGTGCTATTTTTCCCGGTTGGACCCCCATGGCCTTACAGCATCTTGCTTTTCCATCTAGGACTGTAGCTTAGTTGATAATAATAATAATAATAATAATAATAATAATAATAATAATAATAATAATAATAATAATATGTCTGATATTTAAGTGGTAACAGTGGTCCCTAGATCATGACGTCACTCGGGATCCGCTTCGTGGGCGTGAGTCGAGACTGGAGATCGTTGTTATGGAGATAATAAAGCTGTTTACGCATAGAATTACCATTGGGTTGTCTTCTGTATTTACTTTACGACAGTGGTGTTGTAAGAAGATGAGGGAGACGAATAGGGCGAATAGGAGAGTCATGTTACTTGTTGGAGATCCTTCTAAGGGTCAGCGTGAGATCTTCTCGGAAAGTCATACATCCCTACAGACGTTGTAATTCGGAATTATCTACTGTTAAAGTTATGCATTGATTTGCCAGTCTAATTTTCAATTGTTCTTCTGTTAAAATCCTGTATTGGTTTTGCGAGAATGATATACTATTAAAGTTATACATTGATTTGCCTTATTTTATATAGGTACCCTAATTTTCAATTGTCTTCTGGTAACGCCATGCATTGGTTTTGCTATTCTAATTCTGAGTTGTCTTCCACTGAAATTCTGCGTTGTTGTTGTCAGTCTAATCCTGAGTATTCTTTTGGTAAAGTCATAAACTGATTTTGTTTGTATAATTCACAGTTATCTTCTTGTAATTAGATATCGATGATTTTGCCCATCTAATTTTAGATTGTCTTTTGGTAAAGTCAGGCCTTGATGTTGCTAGTTTAATTCTAGTTGTCTTGTGAAGTCCCGCTTCGGGTTTGCCAGGCTAACTCAGAGGTAACTATTGGAAAAGTTATAAATCAATTTCGTCTATCTACTTTTGTTTCGAATTCTGATTTTTTTTTTTTTTCATAATGGTGCTGAACTGAGAGCTGAAAAATGTAAGCCTATATGCCCAAGGGAAATAGATCGAAATGTCTGCAAAAATTGAACTTTGGTTTGTCTCATGTCCTTCAACTTGTGGGAATAGAAGAAAGACTTGAAAAATTAAAATGGACGAAGAAAGTGGAATATGCACCTTAGATTACATAAGGGAAAACTATCATGATTATAAGAAATATATCAATAAACATTATCAAAAGATGCCATATAAAGGAAAAACCAGTACGCATTTCAAAATCACTAGGGAAAAGAAAATAAAGAAAATTTGTTGAAGAGAGAATGACTAAAAGCTGTAAAAAGTCCAATTTGGAAAGATTTTTAATATTTCAAGAAAAAAAACTGTTAATTTGCAGCTCTAACAAAACATATCAATATAATTGAAAATAATAGAGTAGATAAATGAATATTTTCATCATTACTGTCATTTTTTCTAACGATGCAATTAAGACTGCGAATTTACATAGTTGTTATAACATATGGACCAGGTTTCCACGGCCTCTTCCTCCAAGTACTGTATCTGTTCTGAACTGATCTCAACTTTACGATGACTAAATATGAATCTTATCTTATCATTTCCCTTATCTGTACATGATGTCACTAGCTATGAAATCTTTATATATCATTCGAGAATCTCTTCCATAACACACAAAGAAGGTCAGAAATCTCCCCCTTGATACCCCAAATTTTGTCAAGAATCTGCCCTTAGATACTACAAATTTTGTCAGAAATCTGCCACATGATACCACAAATTTTGTCAAGAATCTGCTCTTTGAATCTTCAAATTATGTCAGGAATCTGCCCCTGTATACCCCAAATTTTGTCAAGAATATATTTCTTGATACCCTAAATTTTGTCAAGCATCTTCCTCTTGATACTCCATTTTTTGTCAAGATTTTTTCTCTTAATAGCACAAATTTTCTCAAGAATCTGCCCCTTGATACCCAAAATTTTGTCAAGAATTTATCACTCAATACCCTCGATTTTGTCAGGCATCTGCCCCTTGATATCCCAAATGTTGTTAAGAATTTATCTCTTAATACCTCAAATTTTGTCAAGAATCTTCAAAATTTTTAAAGAATTTATTTCTTAATACCCCCCAAATTATGT